>NW_012026798.1:2392949-2423338 GCF_000956235.1 Wasmannia auropunctata | reverse complement strand
GAGAGAGAGAGAGAGAGAGAGAGAGAGAAACACATAATCTCTTGCAATTCAGATTTATTATGTTTATTTTTTTTTAAAGTAGGTAGCATAAAATCTTTGTTAAACTAAATTTAACTTGAAACATAAACGCATTTTCACATAACTGAATATTGTTATAAGTAATCTCTTTTATTTATTTAACGTCAGTATCATCTTTTTTTTTATAAAAGTGAGTTTAGAAATTTACGTGTGCAAAATATTTTTAATTACAATATCTATCTAAAACAGAGGAAAATAATTTACACGGAATGATGTACCGTTTATGGAAATAAGAAAAGTTAATGTCGTTAAAGTGCACCATTCCAGACCTTAGGAGGTGTCGGAAATCTCGAGGAAAATTTCCTCGAGGCTCTTTGACACTTTTTAACACGGAGAAAAGCTCGAAGACATTAATATGGATATATCGCGCTAATACCCGGACAAGTAATACCCACGTGTATGTCATGAAATTTACATGAGGATGTGACTTAAAGTCTTGCGATCCAGTCAGGAACACGAAGTGAAAAGTTAACAGCGTTAAAACTGCTGCTATCAACGTGCCAATTAAGTCTCATAAATCTGAGACCCTCCGGCTGGACCGTAATGGACATTTTTCAGTCACTTTGAAACAATGTATAAACTTATCAACATATTCAGAGACAGTTTTCCGTAATCTGCACATCGTCTTATCCGCTTTTTCTCAAAGCTTTTTAAATTTTACGGAAAATTATGCCTTTTTCGTCAAAAAATAATAACACCATTTAATATTTTGGCTATTTATTATTAATTTTATTATTTATATATGTTTTAAAATTAAAGCTCGTATAATTTTTAATTAATTGATTTTTCAGACACTAGGAACATAGCTTCAGTAATATAATTGATTTGAGATTAAGATCAATATCCATGATCGATTTCTTGTAAAAGTGATAAAAAAATATCGCGCGTTATGTATCTCATTTTATTATACAATATGTTCACGAAATATTTTTCATGTCAGTCAAGTCGTTAAATAGTTACGGGGTCAACAGATGTAGGACAGAGACAGAACGCGAATAAATGTGTATATCGGCTATCTGTAATCGATCGGTCCTTTAACGTTCGCTTCGATGAATTAGAGTTACTAACGCAATGAGACAGCGCAACATCGATGCTCAACTTACTTTACAATTCGCTTTTAGCAGCTGCCGTTAGAAGCGGATACATTCGTACGATTGAGACCCGAGGCGAATGTATATGTATATACACGATAAAAGACCTGAAATTAACGATCCTTTAAAACGCTCGTAAAATTCGACCAGATAAGAATCCACCTTCCACTTGCTCCGGCGTATCCGCGCCGTATCGTCCGTTATATACGCACGACACACACTCGCGACACACACAAATTACTCCCACACGCAGCCGCAAAAATAACGTAACCTGCTTTCATTCGCTAACCGTTGTCGGTGAACGAGACGCGCGCTATTTTTCTTTTTCATATACCCTTTTCATTTTTGTCGTATCATACTTTTCGCTTATGGAGTGAATTCTACGTATGATTAAAGTAATGAAAATTACATATAGATCTGGGAATAAAAGTGAATTTTCTAGAAAAGAGCAATGAGAAGAAATAGAAAATTCTATATATCGAACAACAATAGTCATTCATTACAAAATTTCTTCTTTGGTGTCTAAAATACTTTTCATTTCTGTACAATATTGATTCGATATCTTTCGCAATGGAGGAAATGGATACAAAAAATTTGTTCAACAATTCCATTTTTCAATATTATACATATATTTACATTTTCCTATTTTAGTCTACAAATAATGATAACAATAGTCATTGATAACAATAGTTACACTGAACAACAGTAGTCATTCATGAACGTCCAAAAGCTTCATTTTTGACGTTCGAAATACTTACTTTTTATTTCTGCCAGAATTAATAAAATACTTGTATTTCTGATATTGATTCGATATTTCTCACAACGAAGGGAACAAATACAAGAAATTTTCTAACAATTTCATTTTTCTATATTACTCTACAAATAACATTAATTATCTCCGCAAACTATCTGACAATGACACCATATCTCAAATACCTAACAATGGACAATTGTCTTCTTCCAAGCTCCCATGGTCAAGGATTGAACGATTATAATGCTGCATTTTCTCGTATGCTTTTTCCAGCAAGATGTACACACCCCGCTCGCTGGAATGCACTCTCCAAGGATCCTGGAATTATGTTACATTCGAAGTCAAAGTAAATAAATGTGACGTACATCGAGCTTCTTACGCGCGCAACGGCGGCGCCAACGGTATTGAATCGCTCATCGTGCGACACGACGAATACTATCGTACAGAAAGCGTATCGTCGGTCGTGTGTACCGGCAAAGTGAGCGTGGGCAAACACGTCAACGGGGGCGCGCTCGCGCGCGTACGTGCCCGGCACACGCACGCGGTAGACCTCATACCGTGTCCAATGCATATTCATACGGCCATACATTATACCGCGCGGTGCACGGCTCGGGGGGCCGTGGCTGATCTTAGATTAAGGTAAACGCCGGTTAAGTTAACGGCTAAACTTCCATAAGTCGGGAGCCGCTCGCATGCGCATCGCGTCGCGAAACCCCGAGGCCGCCTTCCACCGCGAACGCGATCGCTTTACCCGTCGTTCTTCTCCGTCGCGTCGCCGCAGCCGTGCCGGCTATTTCCTCAATGATCGTCGATGAAAACGTACGCAATCTCCTGCGACACGTCGAAGATAAACTTTATTCTTAACCGAAAAACCGGGAAAAAAGATAAAAATGCGTTTAACTATGTAGATCCAAATCGTCGTCTTTCGAGCTAAAAAATGCAGTCTATAGTTAAACAACCTTGACCATGAGTATAAAACACTCGTACAAATTGATGTAAACATTCAGTATCTTACGAAAAATAGATTAGAAAACAGTTTTATTAAAAAGTAATATTTATTTTTGCAACAATTCTAATAGAAGAAGAATCTTTATTCTTCTAGCATATAAGCCACAGAAGGGATAGAAAAATTTTTTCCGTTAGTCTTTCTTTGATTTTTATTACCGCCTTTTCCAAGAAAATGCAATAAATTGAGGGTGCTTTATGATTAAGGCTGTAATATTGCTCGAAGGTATAAAAAATACTGTCTTACGTCGGTGTTCGCAGATATCTCAATGAAACGTTCAAGAGATTTACGTTTTATATAATCAAACACGATTATGCACGTTAATGCTTTAATAGTTGCCTCATTTCTTGGCAACAATGAATACTCCATGATCCTCGATGACGCGAGTCCATCTCGTTTTCCACGTACAGAAAACCTTACGCTCTCAAGAGCTTCTTCGTGTATTCGTACACGCGCGTATGCCCAACACCTCTAAGCTTAGACGTGCCGAGAACTTCGCATATACGCGTATATAGTAGTGTGTACTTACGCGCGGGAAATCTTTGTGTACCAGCTATGCCGCGCGCGTAAGAGGCTTATACACGTGAGATCGTTGCACATGTGAGACCGTTGCGTTTACGGGGCTTGGGACGATCGCCTAAAGTTTCCCTTCACGGGCAATGCCGTCCGACGCGCTCGCGCGCATTCTTTCTTACTCATCGTCGGTGCGTGCGCGGCTCCGCTTAGCAACCCGATCCGATCTTGGGTTTGTTATGCTAAGTGCTCATTAAGATCGTAATACGTTCTCACGGGCAGGACGGCGGAAATTTGGCGCACAAGGAAGGAACCGTAACCGTTCTGGTCGAAGGTTAATCGAGAAGTCTTAAGGCTGGCGTACGTTCCACCGGAAACAAAAATCCGAAAATAAAAAATCTTTTTGAATACCGATGTGAATGCTTAATTGTATAGCTAAGCATCTTCGAGCATGCGCACTGTTTTATTTTAATTGTAATTAAATATATATAAATTACTTATATTTGTCTTTTAATTTAAAGACGAAATATAACCAGAGAATAAATAAATTATAATAAATACTAATAACAAAAAAAACAAAATAAAAAATAGTTCTCAATATAGCATATTTGTGATGCAAATTAATGCAAATAAGTTCAAGTCATAGCCGATTCAAGTGCTACTTTATAACTTTGTAATTACGTAAGATCCCGTAATTACCAATTCCGTAAGTAACGAGTTATCGGATGGAAAGTCAACGACCAATTAAGGAGTGCATAGCTGGTCGATTTGTTAATATCTTTTGCGTCAACTCATTATGCACGGGATCGCGCAAGACATTCGAGTTTCTATGAAGCGGCGTGCATGAGAAATTAATTAAGTCCTGTATAAAAAGGATGGATGGTAGGAAGAACTTCCAAAGCGGACGTTGCACAAAGCGCATTTCTAAATCGACAATTTGCCGTCGTGGTTGACGAAACGGATTTGTTAACATTCTATCCACATTCAAATATACGAAGAAGTTGCGAAATACATTATTAGAGTGTCATATAACAGAGTTAGTTATTAACAAAATTAGGTATATTATAGCTAAATTTTTATTTGATTTTTTATTACAATAATATTGCGTAACAATAATATTAATATAATAATTAATATATTCAAATTTTATTTGAATTTAACAAAAATTAATTTAAGATATTTTATATTTAGTACAGTTTGAAAAAACAAATACAAAAGTAAGTCCAAAATTAGTACGCGTGAAATCAATTTTTCTATAGGAAATTGATTGAGATTTTGTAATTAACGACATTAAATTGATACTTAAAATTCTTTTCACTAATTAAATTATACCAAAGCCCTCTATACAAATTTTTATTTATTTTCGATGGTATGCAATTTCAGTCCCTCAGTGTCGCAAGGATTATAGGTACCTTTCTCGATTTGTCACGGCGCGATTTGCAACGGTTACCGCGGGGTGACACTCGCGAATTATCCATTCCCGAAGAGATCGGATTTCGTCTAAAAGCCTCCATTACGGACAATTTGCATTGATAGCGAGCAAGTGCCTTGAAACCCAGCTAAAGGCCACTTTGCGACATTACGTTTTCAGTTTTCGCAGACAGAAACTTTATCACCCTTTAAAGAATTCTAACGTACGTAAAACGTCTACGTTCTAAAAGAAAAGAAAAATTGCTTATATTGCAAAACTTCTTTCATAGTTTTAATTCTATTACAATGTAATACACTTAAATTATAATTATCACATTAACACAATAAAAAGAGAAGGTACAATTATATAAAACAGTATATCTATAGAAAAAAAATAGATTATTAATTCCAGACATATGTTAGATCACGTCACGTGTAAAATAATGTTTAAGAGAAACGAGTTTTTTTTTTGTTTATTAAGTCAAGCGTTCGTGCAATCAAACTCTTCCAATACAGAACTTGTTATTGATTAATTCACATATTGGTTCTATGGTCAAAGTTGACCATGGAACGGTCTTTCTCGAGGGTAGGTGGCATTCTTTCCCCTCGTCCCCGCTTCAATCATAGCGCGCCGTCGTACTCGTTAGAACATACGTGGCGTGTTATAGGTGGTAGAAAAAAAGCGTTTCCACGTAATGGCGGCAGTTTTCTATAGCAATTAAGATAATATTTGCATTCGAGGGTTGTGATTTCCTGCAGGTGTTTCGATCGCTGAGGGTTGCAGGCCTCGTTAGATATAGCGTGTGTCCTGTCCGTTACATACACCAGCGTTCTCTCGTGTTGATTGTTAAGCCCTACATAAGCGTAGATCAAACGAGCGTTTTCCAATCTTTGTAATCAAATTTCAACTCGGAACTTAAAGAATTAACTCAGGGAAATTATATTTTACAAATAAATATAAAAAAATAGGTATATATAAAGTTTTACTATTATTAATTTTAGTCTTAATATTATTGAATAGTATATATTAGTAATGGTAAAATTTTATTTGTACAAATAAGTAATATTTTTCCAATAATTTTTTATTTTTAATATTATAAGTAATATTTTATATGCAAGTATAAATAATATTTTAAACCTCCATTACTATATTTTAGGTAAAATAACATAGTGCCGATAAAAGTTAGAAAAATTTTATATATTTAAAAAATTTGTAACACAGTAAGTGTGAAATGTCACAATTTACTTAGATTAAAGAGAACAGAGGTTCACTCGAAATTCGGAGGGTCATACGCCAATGCGTTTTGTTCACACATCCACATGCTGCCTTCCTCTCTCTTTTTCGTTGTGCATTACGGAACGTTCGACACAGAGAGACATGCGAGTACAAGCGGCACGTATGACACATCGAGGGGGGTTCCTATGCATGTACGCGCACGAGGAGGGGTGCTCTCCCGTGGGGTGAGAATTAGTCCGGCGAAAGGCCGTGCGAGGGAAGTGGGCGATGGTAGGGATGAAGGTGCCGCTATTAGATCTTTCTCATGCTGATAAAACTGTATAATGGACTTAATCGCTTTGCGCCCAGCCCCCGGCTAAATTTTCGTTATTTTTCATGGGTCCCCGACCACACAGCCCGGTTATCACCATGGCGGATCTACTCCCGTTTTTCGCTCTCTTTCCCTCCGTCTCGCGCCGTCCACCTCCGCTCCGCTCTGTCTCATTCGCGGCCCTTTGTTCTTCGCCCGCAAATCCATTGATCCTGCGGGACGTGGAACACGCACATCCGGCTGATACCGGTGCCGAACTCGTCGACAAGTACGTCGCATTTGCAAGCGTACTTTTGTCAGCGTAGCGACCTTACATTTCACTACTCGAAGCCCCGTCGCAGATTTTTTTTTATTCTACTCCGTCTGAATAAATGTAAAAATTGTGATGAATCGTAAACGTGACATTAGAATATTTTTCTATAAATCTACAATGATTACTTTAAAATCGTTTAAAAGGATAAAATTTGAATAATTTAACAAATCTCATTAATTTAGTAAGGAAATTTACAATCCAATTAAAAAAAATATATAAATATGTATATATCGTTTAGAAATATTGTACGAATATATCATTAAATGTATCTTATTATTTCTAATAATTAAGTGCGAGTTAAGTTCGAAAAAAGTTTTCCCGAGGCTTTCGCAGCCTTTCGAATTCCAAGCGAGCATCCTGCGCGCTTACGTGATAATTCGCCGCTGACCTTTAATAGATCGGTTCAACTGGAAGAAATGAAAATAGAGAGGTACGTTGTAGCTTCTAGACGTGCAGGCGATAAACCGGCGAAGCGAGAGCACGATGTTATACTTCTGAAAATCTTGATCTGTTCGAACGCGCGGGTAAATTCCCTGAATTCGACGATCATTTCCCGGTTGCACGATCGTGTACAATTTCCTGTGGTTTCACGGATCGCCCGAGTAACTCCTTCCGCCCCCTCGTTCCCCGTCGTTCTACGCCCGGGCAAAATATACGGAACGGCGCGGTGTGCTCGAATAGCCAATCGAGGAATCCGGGTTTCCCTCCTGGATCGAACAACCGGCAATTTGCATGTTATACCATCCGATGGCGCCCGAGACCGCTTTTTAAGGCAGTTACGACCATTACTAGTAATGCTCGAGGTCGTGCGAGTCAATGCCAAGAAATCGGCGTACGAATCTGCATCCGAGGGATCGGCCACGGCCGCGCGGATCGATCGTAAAGTCCGATTCGGCTCTGGAATTAGAATGTAACAAAGTGGAGGTCGATCGTGCCGCGTTTAAGCTAGATAAAAAAAAACGAGAAACCGGCATCGAACGGTTCGAGAGGAGAAAAGTCCAGATAAAGACCAGAACCGGCAACTCCATGTACCTACTCCGGGGAATATTTTATCACCGGTGCATTAAAATCCCCGCGATAGTAATAACGACGCGTCAGTGTGTGACGAAAATAACTCTTGCGTTCGACGAAGAGATCGAGTGATAAGTATCAAATGTAGGATGTATCTAACGATGTTGCTTAAGCGGTCGTTCACGTTGATGCGTCCATTCTGTTTTACGTTTTAAGAGGTATACTCATATCCGAAGGAAGAAAGAAGCGCAGAGAGGTTCCGCTGAAAGTACCAGCGCGAGTAGTTATTCTCCCGTGCACGCGATTGCGCTTCCGAGCGCGGCTACACGCGCCAACGGATCACCGCGCGAGGCGCGACTGCAGCTCTATCTCTCTCTCTCGCTCAATCCCACACATCCAGGGACAAAGTGTAAGTTTTGGCGTTACGCACCGAACCTGGCGAGTATTTCCCAAGGGCTTGTCTTACTAGAAGTTATCTCACGTAAGCAGCCCCGAAGCAGTCTCGTCGCTGGCTTTAGTTACCCTGGCGTTACTTGTGTCTCGCTCTCGTAGGTATTAGATTACTTTATAGGCGTATCACTGCACGCACCTATGCGGCACATGTATCGGTATGCACGAACAGCGAGATAGATACGTGTAAACCAGTTACGTGCGCGCATTTCCCAAGCGCTCGTTTTGCTACTAGTTACAACGGGTAAGCAGCCACGGGTGCGCGCTTCTCTAGTATTAGTTTTAGTCATCCGAAATTGCCTGCGTCGTTCTCGCACCAGCGAATATATATATTGTGCACGCGTGTGCGTTAATCCTCGACGGGGTGCGTAAAGTAAAGACGCTTTCAAGTCAAGTTTTCTCTCTCTCTCTCTCATCGCCCTAATATAACTTCTGGCAATGCCAAGAATAAGCAAAGAATTTTTAACACAAATATAATCGAAGCCGAAAATGTATGCCTAAGTTTTTGATCGTCTCAAATCGTATATATTATTAATTCTATACACAGAAAGAATTATGCGTAAAAAACTGTAAATATACTCTATATTATGTTATACATGATTATCATATACATATTATAAGTAAACATTAAGCTGATTAATGATTATATGCGTGTACGTGACTGTAAGTAAAAATGGAGAGCTACATGATACATCCATTGTTAACGTAAATTCCAACCTGTCGCGACTGCGCCCGCGGATTAACTCATTAACATGCTCGTTACTGTAAAAGACAAGTCTAGGCGGCTTTATCCAAAAGACGACGCAGAAGGGCGATGCGAGACGAGGCGCCAAGTGTACCTGTGAAGTTCCTTTACAAACGCCAAACGTACGAGACGCATGCACTTGCCAAGAGCCCGTTTTGCCGGGAGTTGCTCTCCGCGTAAACAGAACCAAGTTTCAGCTATTACAGTCGAGCCGTTTGAGGCTCGTTCCGTGGAAGACTCCCCGTTCTCCTTCTAACCCGAGTAGAGAGCTTCTCAACGTGCTCTCGTCTTCTTGGGGCTTCGTCTTTGCGTCGCTGGCTGGCCTCGGGCTCATTAGCATAGAAACAGCGGTAAACTCGCGGCTAGCTTATCTACCTAACAGCGTGTAAAATAACCGCTAAGTTGTCAAGACAATGCTCCTACTACGCTGGCAAACACCCCGAGTCTAAACAGCGCCGCGGACTAAGTCCTCCGGCGAATTACTTCCTCCGGCGCGCCATTGTCCGCCGAGGAGCGAAACGTCATCGTATTTCCGGCGCGCCGCTCCCTCTTCGACTGTCTTCTTATCCCAAGAAGAATGAATTAAGATGTTGTTTATAAACATGCTCAATTGCGCCAATGATACTCAACGTCAAGGCACATTTTTATTTTTTAATCAGATATTATTATTTGCAATTTTATCCAATAAAATGAAGACAATTATATTTCATTTTTTGCTCTTACAAAATGGTCCTTTACTAATACTCAAGGTATCAATAATATTTTTTTGCTTTAATTTTAAAGATACGTTGGTTTAAAACGCGATCTTTTTCGAATGAGATCTAATGATTATGAAACTGAAATAATGTCGCTCGTCAACGGCGATCAAAATGAAACCAACAGAAACACTAATAAGCCCGAAATCGGTCTTTTGACCGCTAATGGCAGTTGTCTCAACCGCTGATTGTTCTGAACTGTCCGGAACGTAATCGTTCGGAAACGATTTTTCTGCCTTTTCGTGCGCTAACGATTCCCTCGCACGCATAAAGTTCAATAGCAGGCACATGTATTTGCTCGTTAATTCGCCATCAAAAACAAAACGCGAAATTTTTTAATGAAAGTTAAACGATATATTTACTACAAACAATGCAAAATATTTTAAGAAGAGATACAAATATACTTTGCTAAAAAAATTTTGCAATTAAATTTCAATAAAAAGATTGTATTATTTAATTTAAAAAGAAGTAACCAGGAAAGTTATCTTTTTTAATTATATATAAGGATGTAATTATTAAGAAATCTGATATTTAAATGTATGAATATATAGCACAACTGCTCATCGATCGTGATGAACTAAATTGACTTACAACTGAAAGGGAGCAAAAAAAATTATAAGAATTATTTCGCCTTCGTAGACTGTAATATATGTAAATGGGACCTGTGCAAATTATGACGCGTTCTCATCTAGATAACGATCGGGAATCAGATCTACGTCGATACGACACCGGTCGCGCAGAATCAACTCCGGAATCTAGAAACTGGCAAAGTATTCGCGTGCTGCCTCCCGTCTCCGGGACACCCTGTATACTCACGCACGCCGCGCATTGGTCGCCTGTCGCCTTGATCGCCGGCGACCCTGGGACACGAGCGTAACACGCGATCTTCTTGTTAAGAGCGTTATACGCCGTTAAAACCGACATAATGTCGGCGTCGCCAGGCGCGCGGTGGGTGTGCCGAAAATATCGCAGGGCAAGAAAAAGACCCGCGCGCCGCGCCGCGCCGCGGCCCCGCGTGATTTATCGCCGGGTGGCGTTAATCGACGGCACGGGACCCGCGGTAGAAGCTCGAGATTTCGACGGGCGACGCGCGAGAAACGCTTTACCCGACCCCGAAGGTCGGAGTGCTCGCAACGAGGACGATCGACCGAATAAATTGCAGCACGGCATGGACACAGGCATTTTTGTATAAGCGTGATTTCAGAGTATATACGTTGCTATAAAGATACCGGCTCCTTCATACGCCGTCTGCGTTTCAAATGAATCGAGCAGGGGATATATTTCTTTTTACAACATATCTTCAATTCTGATATAAAATCATCAGATAAAAATATAAATTCAATTATTTAGTATTGTTACAAGCTGCAGTTATTTAAGATCGTACGATTACATCGTTGAATACATTTACCTATACGTTTATTTCTGTTTTTAACTTTTCGATCGTTATCCAACTTTTTGCACACGTAGCATTAAACTGAGCCAAATGATTAATTCTATTATAAGCAGAACTTAACTACTTTATAATTGCGTATTTTATTGCCGCATTACTATGGAATATTTTCTCATATCTTATCATGTGAATATTTTGCGAGTAATTACTATTGATAATATACGGAATATGCACGTCAGCTCTAACGCCGGTCGTCATTGTTGCGATTTTTCTGGTGCGCAGCTTCGTACGCATTTTCCTCGAAACCTGCATTAAGTAATGCAGATTACGGAAGTATTATGGTAACTAATGTTAATACCGTGTGCGCGCTCGTTATATGCACGTCTTGACGAGTTTTCATGCGCAACTAGGTCGCACGAGAGACTGTCAAAAGTCCCGTGTGCGCCCCGTAAATCGCACCTCGCTGGCATAACGGCAGCGTACATAAATACCCGAAATCGGACGATCGCGCGATTGTTTAGGATTTCTGCGCTCCCGTTGCGGCGCGATTCAGGATAATGCCAGATGAACGGAAGCGCGGAATAAAAGATGAGCGAATTAAATTCGCGGCACGCCAACAAAAAGACCGGGAGCGCATCTCGCGTGTTCTTTGTTATCTTTTCACGCGATATTTACACTGTATCAGTTCCACCGATTTTATCGCAGATTGTAGGTTTTCTTAAAGCAGCGCCGCTCGTATTACTTTACACACGTTCCACGGATGCTATACATATATATATATAGTATATATATATATATAAACGGCTGAATTCAATACAAACCGTTCTCCACTTTTTTTTCACGTTAATTGTGTTCCGAAACGTTCCGATCTAATTTCAATAACAAATTTATTGATTAATTTGGGCACGCTTAATTACAGGGAGTTAATAATAAGAATTAAAATTTCAAATGTGAACATCGCTGAAGGTATATGAAAACGATATTACAATCTATAATATGTAACATAATACAAAGTAATACATGCAAAAATATTCGTGACAAAAAATTGGAAATATCTCGAAAGTGGATAAGAATATAACGGAATTAACGAAATTTTAGATTAGATAAGAGATTTCAGATTCAGAGACTTAAAATAATTAAGGAGAAAAAGGGAAAAAAAAGAAAGCGGGTTCTCGGAGAGACTCTCTTCATTCTTCGGGACAAAATATCAAGCGGAGAATTAAGGAACCTTGTAAAGTAATTAAGACGGTCTTTTTAATCGCGATTCGTCGACCTCCTTCCTCTTTTCGTATCACGCGATACTTTGTTGCGTACCTTAACATTTTTTATTACTTTCAGTCGACGGCGAAACACACTCACGACTTCCTGCAAGATAGTATCGCGCTGAGTTATCATTAGGGGAGTCCTTGGTCGGGAGGAATTTTCTGTGTCCTCATGTACGTGCGCGACTCATTTAATCGCGCGCTAATCAAGGATCTTAGCGCGGAGTTTCTGTCAAAAAATAGAAGTGTTCCCCGGGTAAAGTGTGATTAACACGCAAATCCGAATCATTTAGAATAAATATATTGCGTCCTGTGGAAACACGATACTAAAACATTTTGAACTCCTACAAATTAAGAAAATATTACGAAACAGTACATTCCGGATTTTACTTTTAAATTTGTATACGGTAGAAAGCAGAAAATTAATTAAAATGCATTTAGAGGAATATAATTCTGAAACGCACATTGCACACTTAATTCTTAAAATTAGTATTTTTACTCTTATTCGCAAAGTCCCTAAATCTGAATGTGTGGAAAAATACTGAAAAATCACTGATTGAGTCAGTATCTATAATCTAACTATAATTTCACTAATAATCTATAATTAAACTATTAATATTAATTATAATTTCACTGATTACCAGTGAAATACTTGGGACTGATGCATTCAATGAATAACCATTGATAATCAGTGAGTCTGCACTGATTCAAATTTAGAGAGAAGACATTTCTCCTTTCAAAATTTTGAATTAAATTTTTTCATCATTAAATTAAATGTTGAATTTTTGTTATCATTATTTATTATTAAATAATTAGGACATCTTTAACAAGCAGAATCGCGAAATAATAAAATTTTGTAATTCCCTCTCCCCCTCTCCCTTTTCCTAGCGGTACTATGACGTTCTATGGTACAAACGCTAAAGGGAGAGATCTTCCTCTTGTCGCTCTCGTCGGGAGAGTCGCCACCTTTCCGTCTCGAATCCTTCCTCCTTTGCGAAATGCAATTAAACCAATTACCGCGACCGCCGGAGAAATGAACGCGCGGGAGTTACGTAAAGTAATTGGACGCCTCCACTATGTGCGCGCGGATTTCCTAAAACGATAATTAACGAGTTATTAAGCGCCGGCTATCCTACCGTCGACGGTACTCGTCATTATCCGCGTTTCACACGAGCGCCGAGTGAAATCTGCAGCGATGAGCCGAAGATAGGAGAGCACGTATACACACACGCTGCACACACGCTCGACGTAACGCACACGCATGTACGAAGTGCCATAAATACAGAAGCGTGTCGATGTTAATAGTACGAAAGATTTAAGGCCTTTAAGCTTTAGAAATCCAATCGATTATCGAAGCGAACTCGATTTTCTAGAAATTTGCCGCTATTTTGATATTATTTGATTATTTTGAGATGTATATAACACGGTGATCCGTGAACTAAAATTATTAGTAATTCATATTATATTTTAGATACAGGAAAGAAATATTTCCTTCTATTTCTCTGCTTACAATTAATTATGTTTACGTTACTAATATACCAAAAAAATTTGTTTTCGGACTCTGGAAGGTCGTTATCCGTATTCCTGCGTAAGTCGCGCGTAATGCACTTAATGGTGCGTCAGGTAGCGCACGAGAGTGCGTGAGATCCTTTGAGGTGCAAGCGGATTACGTGTGGACGGGCCTTAAAGACAGGATGCAATTACACAGAGTCTTAAGTGTTATCGTTAAAGTAAAAATGCACCTCTCATAAATCGCGGCTCTCATTGTCAGCTCACCCCAAGACATTTTACTTTTTAAATTAGACCACTGCACGCGCACTGATTCGATCGACTGCGTAATTAAAGAAGAGCCATTGTCTCTCAAAATTATTATGAGGCATTACATGATATCAAGATATTCTAATTGTTTTTGGCCAAATTTCTATAAAACTACTTCGAATAATTTTTATTTCTCGACATTTCTTCTGGCAGAAGAATAGGTAAAATGTTTACGTTGAAGCGATAACATTTTTCTCTATAAATTTAATAGCAGAATTTATTTAAATTACGTAAAATAAGGGAAGAAATGAAATTTTTTGAGTGTTTTTATTTTGGATTGTAGTTTATTGAAATTTTTTATTAAAAAAATAGCATGTAAGAAAAATATAATATTTCGCACAACATTTTGATTCAAGAACTTAGGAATGAAGTTTCTAACAATCGGCACGGCGAAATTACTTCTTCGTGCGAAATGAGTTTTCGTTCTAAGAATCTAAACTTATCGGATTTGAGCAATTACGTTTAATACAATCGCGCGCTCCTCGCGGTGTGTTCCTCTATGTAATTACAAAGACGCTGATGATGTAGTTTTGTAACGCATACATCACACGTGTGATCTTTCTAGCGAGGCTAGAAACCTCTTAACCGCCTGGAAACGCTCAATCAACGTTGTTCCGAGGTTGAGAACCCCGAAGCTGGTAATTAGCGTTATGAAGCTCGCTGCTTACCGGCGATGACTCTCAGATAAGGCGGACTTGTTACATTACGTACGTTCGGCACGCCACTATGCCGGGCTACAGCACGTGAAAGCGGCCATTATCTAGTTTTACTTTTGCGCAACCACGTTACACCTTGCCAAAATGCCGCCGTTTCCTCCGAGCCATCGCTCCGATCTCGTGCGCCGCGATTACCGCCGTGACGTTTCCGACGTGAACGCTTATCGATCATCCTAATCAACGTTAATGCGTATTAACATGACTCTCATTTCGATCTCGACAATAATGACAAACGATTAACCACGTGACTCACTCTGAATTCGTTTTAATCACGAGACTCCCATTGTTTAAATTCTCTTTTCTATTTCTATTGATCTTCCGGTTGTTTCAAACACGCTCAAATTTTATCTAATACAGAACGCCTGTTCGTGTGATTAACATCCTGTCGCTCCGATGTTCACACATCGCGCCGCGACACGCCAGCCGCAAGCGTATTCATTACACGTGGCCGCGGACTTATCGCTCCCTTCCGCGGAATCATTTCCGATTGACACCGGTTCGTCAACCAGCACCGTGAGGAGTATCCGCGATTCCTACATACCTACATTGATTCCGTACGCCATGAATCAATTCCTATATACGAGCGCGAAGCTCCGTCGGGTGTAACTACGTGGCCGCGTGCAAGGGAGGACGAAACCATAGCGTCTCCTCTTGGCGGAGATGCTGAAGAACCGCGTGATTGCACGTCTCCACTGGACCATGATGGCCGCTCTGAGCACGGCTATTGGTCGATGGGTAATCACACGGTTCCTCTCTCGGCCCCCCTACCGTCCACGTACCCAGAGATACCCGCAGCCACTGTCCGGTGAGCCCCGGCGCTGTCATTACCCGATCATTTTTTGTTTCAGCGGCATTTAATTTGAGTCGCTCCCCCGACTTCCTTTCCCCGCCAGCGAGCAGGCTGGTTACTCCTTTCTCCGTGAACACCCCCTCCGTATCCCTCCTTCTCTTCCTCTCTCCCTGCCTCTCCCCTTCCCTCCCGTCTGTCCCCCTTTTCGCGTGATCTTTCTTCTTGGAGAACCTTGTCCGCGCGCCTCCTCCGTCAGCTTCATCGCGCGGGGTTAATTCGGCTGACTCATTGTAATTCGGTGTATGATCGACACGTTATCGCTCACGCATTAAGTGTTTTTCGTGGAATAATGACGTCGGACATTTTGATAATGTCCCGTGTAATAATATTGTTTGAATAGTCCGCGCATAATGGACGTGCCAAAATTGGAGCTCGGTCTAGAAGCGCAGCTTGAAACGTAACTCTTTTACTAAAATCGAAACATCTCTGCTATTTATAATTTAATTGGTATATCAAGATAATTTTGTTATTTATTGTTATATACTTATCTATAAAAGTAAGCTATTTCTATGACACACAATGATAATGGATATCGTTTACAGATTTTTATTGATATCATAAAGAAAAAAATCTACATAATTCTATATATTATTTATAATTTCTTTAAATATATCATTAAATTTACATACATATATGTATCGATATTGTATTCTTCAATCAGGCGATCAATTCATGCGAGATAAACGACGACGGTGCATAGCCATGTGCGCGGATACTTTATTCTTCATCAGCACGTGAACTGGTTCCACTGGCCTTTTTTTTTCTTTTAATCTAATTTCGCTAAAATGCATTTCATGTTTTTATTAGACCTTAAATCGAGCGTTATCGTCCATTTTTCTTATCTTAAGAGCTCGACAGGATAGGGAATGGCCGAAGATCGCACCTTGCTCGCCTTTATCTCGGGGGAGCGTGGGCGCGGGGTCCTCGCGTTTACGTGCCAGTTTTGGAGGACCAATTTGTTAACTCGGCCCTAATTCGTATACCCGCTTGGCGTCAGGTATATGTTTCTTGAATTACTCGAAAGGAAGAGAGAAAGAAAGAAAAAAGAGAAAGAGAAAAAGAAAAGGAATGCAAAAAATATAAAACGTTTAATATAAATATAAATACACGAAAAACGAGTTTTATCAGAGACTCATGGTTCGCCATACGTACGTTGCATTGGAGTTTCATCGAAAACTCACTCTGTATAGACTTATAGCTAAATACATATTCGTCGAATAAACACTCAAAGATCGTAATGTCTAACACATATACAGTTATATTATTATATTATATTATAAGTGACAAGAGAAAAAAATTTTTTCTCATTTGTAGCAAATTATTATACGTCTCCGCGGTTGATGAATCGAAACGTGCACGCAAAGGCGCGCTAAAAGAGGCTGGCCAGAATCACCGCCGATAAGATCACCGATTTAACGCGACCGACCGCCCTTCTGATTGATGTAATCTGGTCGGATTATCGATCCCCACGCACTTCGACCACTCGTTATTGTCATTACGTCACGCGAGCGAGATCCCCAAATAGAGGTCGGATCCTAGACAGAGCCGCTTGGCGCCAGGCTTGTGGAACCTGTCGTCGTCCCACGCAAAGGACGCGGCCGGACATCGTGAACAGGTACTACATCGAGCTAATTTTCAAGCTGCAACGCCAGACCCATTTCTTCTAGCTCCTCCTGTCTCCTTCCGATCGACCGCGTCGGCCGCCGGCGTGGCGTCCCCATTCTCCAACATTTGGAGCCGCTTCTCCGCAGCACGACTGAATGAAAGGTTTCCCGTGGCGATAGAGACGCTTCGAGCAAGTTGAAGGCAGACAGAAGACGGGGAGAGAAACGACAAACACGGTCCTCTTCTCAATGAAGAGTCGAATGAGAAAAGGAAAGGCAAAGGAAAGAACCGGCCGAAATCACTGAATGAGTGTAATCTGGTGCCTTGAGGCGAGAGAGGAAGAAGCTGCAAGGACAGATAAACAAAGACAGACAAACGAGGGAGAACAGGATCGGTCTGGAAAATCACGCCTGATACAAAAGCCTGATACTAACAATTTAAACGCGTGATCTTTTTCTACTATAATTAAAAATTAATAGACTAATGTTCCGACGAAGCCTTTCTAATGAAAGAGATACCTTACTAATAGAAAATAAGGAAGAAATATAGACTTATAATTATATATTTTTAATTTCAACAAACTTGGCGAGCAATGAATTTAAAATATCTATTATATACTAATAAATTTATTACGAATTCACACTATATAGACCGTACACATTAAAATTTTTTATATATATTTTTTTTAGAAAATAAGCCAAAGTTTCTCGAATCCTCGATCTCACGTTTTTCGTTTCTTCTCTTCCCGCACAAAAATTTAATACCATCGCTGCAATTGGTCAAAATATATATTTTTACGATTTGTAAAAAGATAATCTATAATACAGTCTCGATGCATCGCTGTCAGTGACGTTGTCGACCCTGAAAGGGAACCCAGGCACCTCCACTGGGTTGCACGACTACACGCGCAGGTACACGTACACGTGGCATTCCGCGGCGCGTCGAGCACGAAATTACAAGAAATGAAATGACACACCCGCCGCGGATTATCTCTCGAAAACGACTTATTAAGGTCCCGTGGTCCGTCGACGATGCGCACGAATAAAACCCGATCCGCCTTCACACATCGACGTGCCCGCGCGTACGTACACACGATCGCCGGCCGTCGGGATACTCGCGTCTTCTTCTGTATACGTTGCTTTTCACCCCGTTCTTCTTTTTTTCCCTTCCCTCCTCTTCCTCCCCGTTCGCCACCCTGTCGTCGTCGGGGGCGAGACGCTCCGCAGAAACGGCGAGCGCGCCCGAATGATATGTAATTTCAATAATCAATCGCATGAACGTCGTTTAATTTTTATAATGATCACGCCGCCTCTATATCTCGCATGGGAACGCGAGCTCGAGATCGGAGTTCCTATACACAAAACGGTCCCCATGGAACAAAGGAGCTGCAGCATCGTCGTCCAAGAGCAAAGGGGACGATTACGGTTTTGATTGGTGTAATTCGTGAGTCGATCTGCCTGTACTTTGTATGTAGGTAGATAATCTGTTACAAAAACCGTTCTTGCTTGTTCGTATGCCAAAGGATTCTATAATCCTGCTGGCAGAATTCTAAATGAAAATTATGTATTATAGTCAAGAGTCATTAAGTCCTGTTCAATTTGTTTTGATTAAAGTTCTTCAGGTATTCGACAGTAAACTTTTTATAAGTAGTATGTTTTTTATTAAAACGTGAAATGATTTTTCTACGAGAAAAGTGTCGAGATATGAATCGAATGATATGTCAAAATATGAATAAATAATATTCTTAATTGGAGAGAGAGAAAGAGAATCGGTAACACTATATAAGATATTCTACGCGTCAAAACTACAAAAACTAAAAAGAGATATATCGCCCGATTAAATTTGAATGGAGAAAAAATTCAACCGTCACACATCTGATGTATCGGAAGACTCGCTTGTAGCTATTTACGCATGAATGCGTAATTTTGTAATTCGTTTTCTTTTTTTTTTTATCCTATATTATTCATTCTGTCGATACATTAGAAAAGAAATGTATCGCAAGGTACAGCTGTCACGTCAACGTGTCACGGTATATAATTTGTCCCAGAAAATGGCAGTTTAGAGGCACTTTGGACGGTGCCAGCTGGAATAGCCGTGGGTGTACGTTCTGTCCTCTTAGCGACCACGAAGATCCCACGGATCCATGACCACTCTACCAGTTATCTAAACACGGGAATAATGACCGCGGCTTATCGCCCTACCATGAAGGAGGTACAACTCCTAATTATGTAGCCTTACGAGAGACTGCTCACGTCTCTTTCATTTATTTATACTTGAGGTTAATTTGCGCAGAAAAAAGGTGCCTAGCAACAAAGCAATCTTTTCGTCGAGTTTAAGTGTAATAAAGTTATTTCGACTATTATTTTTTTACGTTTATTTGAATAGACAAAATCGGTGTCGAAATCAATATTAAGCATAAAAGTGCATAGAATTGTGTTTAGAACAATTAATAAAAATTTTGTTACACAAACTGCGACTATAATATGTTAGCTAAATCGTTTCAAGTTTATTTTCCTTGTTTCTATCAAATGTTATTGCATTTAAGACGACTGAATAATTTCTTATAAAATATGCACATTATTCGTGTTAAATATTAATTTTTTAAACACAAGAAAATGCACGATATAACATTGCGAGAAACATAATATTCAAGAAATAATATTTTTTAAAACAAATATATATTTATCGTAATTAGTTGGAAATTAATATCTCTAACAAAATTACGCTAATTGATATAAACCTTTTGTGATGTGGGAGAAATACTGTATCTAGATATTATTTTACGCCATTAGTACGATACACTTTTTATCGTAATTATTATATAGCTTCCGTTATCAGCGTTTCAGATCACAAAATTGTTTGCGCGACATAATATGAGAGGAACGCTGTATATAATTTCGTCTCTTCTCAGCGTAGCGCTATACGTAATGTGGGATAAAATGATTTCAACAAATTATCTTCATTAAGCATGCGTACATTCAGCACGATAGTGCCATTACACTGTGCTTCTTCGAGAGAAGCTTATCTCTCGAGTTGCGTTACTTAGTTGCGGTAATTATTATACACTCCACGCTCCAAGGAGCAAGCTAATTCGGTACAGTGGCGTAGACCTGTGCAAGATCCCTTACTTATTTCGCGAACCACCGCTAATACGTATCGCGCTTCTTACTGAATATTCTTTCACAATGAGTGCGGGTTTTATCTAAATTTACACATCTATTTAAGAGAGAAAATTTATTCTCTATAAATTCTCCATTAAAGGACAAGATACGAAAGTAAGAAAAATATAACTATATAACGTAATAAAACTGCAATAAAATGTAATTACTCCTTATCTTATATTTTTAATTTTAAATGTAACTCTTTCATAAATAGAGCATTTATTGCCGAGTTTGTGCCGAGTGATATTGCGTGTCATTATTTTTTTTCTCTGTCTAATAAGTTTGTTAAATATAATTACTATTGTCGTTATTATCGTTGCAATAATCTCTTTTTTTTTTAATGTTAATTAATTCAAGTTTTCTATATAAAAAAAGATTTCTCTTTCTCGTGTTCCACATAATTAATTTATATCGATATA
Source organism: Wasmannia auropunctata (assembly GCF_000956235.1). Taxonomy (NCBI): domain Eukaryota; kingdom Metazoa; phylum Arthropoda; class Insecta; order Hymenoptera; family Formicidae; genus Wasmannia; species Wasmannia auropunctata. The sequence goes on along the minus strand of NW_012026798.1, from coordinate 2,402,447 downwards.
CTAAAACGTTGTCCGTTTATTAATGTCGATTCGAAGTTAATCGGATCCGCTTATAAATATAAAGTATAAGTATAAAATACTGGTTTATGTAATATTACACCGACCGGTTTAAATCGGGTGTTGCTTTTTCGTTGGAAGACCAACTGCTAGTAGGTAGAAACGTGACGCACGCAATGGCACTCTACCTACGTGCGGCGGACGCACGCGTGTTGGACATTCACATACGCTTAGTGAAACAATTAGACGATTTTATCGCGGTACGCCACCGGTGCATTCTGTCCCCTTCGCAGCGAGCCCCCAAGCAAACCGGAAGCTGCGGCGGGGGAGAAGGCCGCCCCTGTCTGCCTCTGTGTACTCGCGGCGTACACTTCCGGCGACACTCATTAACGCCCGCCCGGCACGGATTTGTTGCCCGTAATTGTCCACGATTAATCGAGTTTTGTACGATTTACCGTAAACCAATTAGGATAAATATTGACGGAACAAAATTTTCACTGCGAATCTCTTACATGACAAAATTTGTTGAAATTTCTGTATTTCTGTTACATCGCAATTATTTATCAAGTTACGTCAAGTTTTTAATTTTTTGTGTACCTATATAATTGGCGCATACTTTTTTATATTTAAACACATAATTTTTTAAATTAATTTTCAATCAAAGAAAGATACTTAGATATTTGAATAGTTTAATAATTTAATTTCTTACGTGAATTCAAAGAGGATTTTAAGAATCTGAAGACTTGGAGGTAAGGACTGTATATTTTTTCAAATGTATCAACCTGCAAATTAATAGAAATAGGAAAATCCCTATAATTACGTTTCTTTTTTTCTGAGAAGAGTGCCTGAACCTGTGTTTAGCACTCTGGAAATGTCTGGCAGGTGGATGGCACCTGTTACTCTAGGCGGCGGATTTCTTTTAAGCGGGTTCGCAGGTATTTCGTCACTGTAATTACTATTGTTTCCGGGATCTCTCTTCGAGAAAGGCGAGGAAAATCGTTCGAGGTTGACCACGAGGCTGGCGAGGCAGGATAATTCATCGCCTTCTGCGCCGACCCGGAACCCTCGGAGGTTAGCCTGATAGACGGTCACTTAAGGGGCTTTTCATGCCGGTAATCGAGAAAATTGGTAAAGTACAGCTCGCACGGAAATCCGCGGTAATCACCAACCGGGCCTGACAGGGGGCCGTTAATTTATCGACCGAAATCACAGGCTCTCGAGGCCGCAAATCGATTTTTAAATGCACCGTTTCGCCACCGAGAGTTTTCCATTCGATACGTTCGGTTAGCGTATACATTGTCAGACCGCGAAATGATCAATTTCAATGCTTGGTATACGCTGTCATTGCTTGTCCCTTCTATATGTGCAACGTTGACGTATAACATGGAATTATAACCATACTGACGTGTAAGCAAATATAATAACCAAGATGGTTAATAATTCAAGGTGTAATACATTTATTATACATATATTACATTTTTTATTAACCAGAAAATTTTTTTACAAACTGATTTAAAAAGATTTATAATTATATATATTTAATTAGACTTATGACACAAATTACTAATTTATTAATTTTACACAAAAAAAACAAAATTAAACAATTTCGTTACAGTTTCTTTACTATTCTAATGTATCTAACGAAATTGTTATTTAATTTTATTTAATTTCCCCCCCTTTTCCACCTTTTAATTTTAAAAATTTATATAATTTTATATATAATAAATGTTTAGGCGCACATGTAAGTAAAGCATGAAAGTAACGGACAATTAATTCCATACAATGTGAATGAAGCGCAGGCTCGTTCGATTTCACTTGTCGGTGCCGGATGTGACGTGGATTTCGAGAAAGGAACACGGAATCAAGAAACGACGTGGTAATCATTAAAAAGAGATTTCGGGACTTTATGCCCGGAGGGGAGGCTTCCTCCCGAAAAGGTATAACGTGAATGGAACCGGTAATTGGATCTCTTAGCCCGGGTAGCTTCCACACGACCACGAGAATTTTCACTAATTCCATCCAATTTTCAGAGACATTGTTTTTTTTCTCCGCCTCTCAGCGTGCCCGCGGCGTCTTTGGCGTCCGGTAGACCGGGGCTGCGGATTTCGAAATCGTTCGCTTTGACACATCCACACACACTCACGGCGCGGCGGCGGTCACGGTAGCGAGGTCGTCTTGTTCTTTTTTCTGTCCGTTTTCATTTTTGTGAATCGACGAGAATAATGAAAGGAGGAAAGAGAAACGCGAAGAATGCACCCCCGCAGCGACGGGAAGCTACGTGAACTTCAGTGCGGAAAGTAACACTGCCGTGTCATTGAAGAAGCGAGACCGATGCGGCAGATGGTTGCAACGATCGTCCGACCGTGCCGTTGAACTTTTATAGTCGGCTCTCTCGATTGATGATGCCTATAGGAAAAATTAGATTAACCTGTCAAGCGCGGTTGAAGTCTTATCCACATGTGAATGTGTCTATTAGATAATTTTCTATCGCGTGAAACCAAGAAAAGGTGGCTCTTGTATCACCTGCTAAAGATCTTTTCATTGATATTTTGGATACAGATGTTGTGCTATTTGTACTAGACGATTTTTTCTCTCCGAACATTTCTTTGTTTGATGCACGAAAACATTTTGTGCTTAGGTATTAAATTATCTCTCGACAAATATCTTCTTCTTTCTCATGCAATTATACTACACACATTCAAGTCAAGTTCTAGTGTACATATAATTCCATTTTTAAAGCGTCTACTCTATAAAAACGCGCGTCTGCAGAACTAATCTACCCGCGTGCAAATATCTATTTTCCCGCGTATGTACCACGATATTATCGCAAAAATGCTGCAAATTGCACACTCGGAACAAATTTCATCACGATAATATTCCACGGTTCGCCGATCCGCATTAAACACGAATGATTTCGCGGTATATACATGGTTTCACCGCGAAAAAGAAAGTGCAATTCGGCTGCCGCGCGTTTGGCAGCGCCATAAAGCCGGGATTGCCACTTCCGTTGCGCGGGGCACGTTAATCGATGTCCAGAAAATTAGATTAACGCATGTCGTCGCCGCGGCGCGCACACAGTGCGCGCGCGACACCGAATATAATACCGTACTAACGACTTTCGCCGGTGCGTTAAGCGCTCCCATTGTTCTATCGCGGAAGTGCGCCGGTGAGCCGGAAACGCTCCGCTCGGCCGCAATCATTTTCGCCGTCGTGAATGACAGCAGAGCGTGTTCGTTAACACCAATTACCATGCGCTCGTGCGCGCGCGCCTATTATATTGAATTATCGGAAAATTCCTCCCGAAAGCAAATCTGCAAAATTTCATTCGCGTTACACGATTTACCCGAGCGCGACAATCTATGCCCCCCGAGCGGCCCGCGTAATTCGGCAATGGAAACGGTACGAGTATAATCTTGACATTTAATTTTTTCGAATTGCGATGTACGAAACAACAATCATTTTTCCCATCTTGCGGAACGAGAAGAGAGTTTATATAAATATCACGCAACTACTTTACCGTATCCCATCTTAACTACGATTCTATAAAAAAATCTAAATCTGTATTATCTCTAGTAATGTGTTGTATTTCGCGATGTAAACAAATAAATTTGTTAGGTTTGTTCTGCTCTAAGAGTTCAAATTCAGAGTGGCAGAGTTTTTTAGAATATTTTGCGACACTTACACATAGATACATATAAATCTATTTTAGCAAAATAAAGATTAAAAATTTTTACTTAATTCTAACTTTGGCTAATTCTCTCACACGCCATTAATTATGATTTTGATACATGAATTATGATATCGATTCTGAGCACCGACTATGATCTCCCTGATTGACTTTTTAATACTGATTCCGACTATTCGCGATTCAGCAATTAACTATTCTTTATGCGGAATTTTTCTTCTCAGAATTCTAGAAATTTTACTATTTTTAGAATCCAACTCTATAAGCCTTCAATCGAATCATATTATGTTATAAGATGCGCACAGTCGAAGATACACGCATTTAATTCTGCAATTTTGCAAAACGCATAGCGTGATACTTGCAATGCGGACTACTTCTTTGCAGCCTTCAGGCTACAACAAACGTAATCTTAATACATATGTAATTTTTTTATGCTATCACATCACTGTCCAGCAAATTATTTTTTGTCATTGACTATGCATCGATGGAGCGTCAATTGGTGTCGTTAGATAGAAAAGAGGAAGTTAACGATTACGGCATGTGGTTGGTACTGCGTTTTCACGGCTGAACGCTCATGCAACTAACGAATAATAATAGTAATAATAATAATGACATTAGAAAAAAGAAGCAAACAAGGGGAGAAACAAACGGAGCGACAGCTCCGTTGCTGTTCGCGCAGCTGGAACACGAAGTAAGGCTAGACAGGAGGAAATGGTAGCGCACAAGGATTCTGTGGATGAATCGCCAATTTTCGTCCATGCACTTACGCTTTTAATGCACCGACGATGGTTTAATGGCACAGATGAAATACATTGTCTGAAGATTGCGATAATTACAGGAATCTCAAAACATTATTTTTACAAGTTTTGTTGGTGGAAGGCGTAATACTTGACAGTCAGTTATTATTTTTAATATCGATAACATCGAAATTAAAACATTGACTTTTTATTTTAATAGTATCATTGATGGAACACCTCGGTGCAATTTATACCTGAAACTAAATTCAATAATTTTAATAGTCGTAGCTGATTCCGCCAGGTCAACCGACTGTTTGTCCCCTCGTTCGTCTAGGTAGAAAAAAAAAGACACGAACAATTAGCTAAATTGACGTTGAAGTCGATATTGGCGTAATTGACCATTAAACACACGGGACCATCACCGAAACGCGAACGCATGCAGGCGTCCGTCGATGGTGCCCAACCGTCCATATGGCAGAAGTACACGGCGTTACCCGATGGTGCCCTCTCCCTCTCGGCCGCACTTGGCTACACGCTCGCCCACCTGAGGCCTAATTGTTACTTAATTATCCGTCCGGCCGCCATACTGCGGTTTATACGCATTGCCGAGTCAATTATTGCGAGGCGAGCAAGCGTAGCCATCCGCAGCTTTTTGATTCCGGCCGGGGCTTGTGCGCACGTAAATACCTGTTAGCGGCAGTTTTTATCCGCGATTATGATTGCCCGCGACCGCAGCATTGTGGTCGACGGTCATTATTCGTAATCATTGTATATTATTCGTGCTGTTCGCGATGCGGCGCTGCTACGCGAGAAGCGATTGCGCGAATTAAGAGAGCGCCGCGCCGTGTCGACTAGTAAATGACTGTAACGGATGTCATATTTTTAAAATAAAAAGAATGCTCTTTTTTTACACACATTGTGGGATAATGAGGAAGAATGACGGTTACACAACTCACAAGTCAAATCTCGATTTGCACGCTTTCCTAAAAACTACAAACAATACAGGCTCGCGCAACTAAATTGCATTTTCAGAAATTAAGCTTTGTGTTTCTATATATTGATGTAATCTACACAGTCTACATTATAAGTATATATAACAATAGAATTTTGATTGTATATAGAATTTAAAATATTAATTCTATGCTATATTATTTATTATAATTACTGTCTAAATTTTCTGGAGTGACTTTCACTTTTTTGGAGTGAATCTCACGTCAGAAAATTTAGAGAGTATAATATATATTAATTATAATTATCACATTTTGTAAATTAGTTCAAAACGTTTTCTTCATTACGATTAAATTGCGCTTATCCAGATGCATTTCGCCATTTTGATGTTATATTTCCGGTAGAGCCTTTATCGCCAGTCGTAGTAATACTCTCCGCCACGTGACATCCAAGAAAAGAAAAGAACGTTTACATCGAACGGACGTCGCCAATAACTTCGCTTCGTCTGCACGAACGTGCTACTGGTTTGCGTAGGCCGCGTGTTCAAATTTGCATCCGTAAAAATCCGACGAGGATAATCCGTCACTCGGCAGACTCGACTCGCTCAGACTTCTTTCCCGGTCGGGAAACGAAGGCCGAGCCTCTCGGTCGTATAGGACAGCTCTCGCTATACGTTAAAGTTTCGTCTTTATTACTAAGCGAGGACGGCGAGGAGGTTGGGAAGAAATGGTATAGGAGTGGGGAATGATTGATGCAGCTCGGTTATCAGGGACATGGACTGCAGCAGATAGTCGATCCGTGGGTCTCATTACCACGACACGAAATGCTCATATTATCGCTATTTTTATTAAACACCGCGCATACGTTCCTCGTTTCACGGCCCCAGAAAAGAAAATACTCGTCCGCGATGCTTGATCTCCGATGAGACATTAGTCATCGTGACTAAACGTAATAGAGATTAATTCCAAGGCAGTCACAGCGATAAAGGAACGCTCGAAATGCTTCTCGCTACGTCAAACAAAACCGTGTTATATTTATACCACATTAGTGTAATTAATTATTCAAAACAATGCTACGTTGATATTTGTTTTTTAGGAAAAAATCTTCTATCTATTTAATTACAGTTAATTACATCTGCTAAATTTCGTGTTTCAAATAAAAACGATCATGTTAAGATGTCGACATAACAGTTCATAAATCTATTTTTATTTTGTTTTTTTTTTATGTGATACTGATTAACATATATTAAATGTCACTACTAATAATATATTAATATATTAGCATATTAAATATTACTATTTCCATTTACAAATAATAAATAATAAAGTTTTATATCCATATATAGGCTTATTAAAAACTTGCTGTGCGCTACAAAGGAAAAGATGGCAAATTGCGTGGAATAGAAATAATTGTATTACGAGAAACTATTTTTGTAATGGCTTGAAGGGCACCTATGAATAACACGTAGGAACGCAAGCTCGTGGATAATGCGGATAATTAAAGGTACTCACGCTGTTATTTTATTAAAGACCGCTTGTGTACGTGCACGTATCCGCGCGCGGATGGAATTCCTATCGTCCTCGAAGCGATCGTCGCGATCGCGATGAGCCTTCGATGACAATCGGCAAAGCGTGCGAAGGTAATCATGACGATTACGTGGCCGGGTATCGATACGCACGGTCGCATAATGGTGACATAATGAACGATAATGAGAGAAAGAGACGGGACAGTTATGTTCGATTATCGGACGTGGGGGAGAGGAGGGGAGGGGTGGGGAGGAGAGGGGTGGACGTGTTTTCTCGCGGTACGTTTACTTACGTAATGCTTTGTACGCACACCCTATATTTCACGGAATCGCGAACACATGTCAATTGCCCCGCATGACTTCGCAGAGTTTAGGACGCGAAATAATTCACAGCCTGCTTGTATAAACATGGATTGAAAAATCAATCAGTGTCGCGGTGGAATTACTGACTTAGCAATTCTTTGTCTTCGGTGATGAATATAATATATAGTCTTCGACTGGCCTATAATATAATAAAAACGACGAAAGTTATTCGCTATTATGTAATTATATTAGTAATTATATTAGTAATTATATTAGTAATTATATTAGTAAAACGCTATTATGGTGTTATTTATTATTATTAATAATAATAGTCTGAAAAATATATAATGAGCAGCGTGATAAAAATATTAATCGCCATATGTCTCTCCAGTTCTTCTCTTCTAGAGCATATGAATCTTGACCTTTAGAAGTATATATAGCATCATATAAATCGCTGTCAAATACCGCGCGGGAACAGTTTCGTATATGAATGGGAACGATTTAGCCTAATGCCCTCGGCTTACAGATATCTTAATTTCGTGAACATTTACCGCTTCGAAGAAAGAGCGAAGCCTTGGTGGGAAGCACGTCGGGCCGTTGCTTTATCTCGCTGCGTGGTCTTGTAGCTAATTTATAAGCCGAGTTAACGGGTTGATACGAGGACCTGTTCACAAATTAAATGTCTCCATTCGCCGATATCTGATATAAGACTCGAAAAGTCAGGAAATCCCATCCGATACGCTTTAGTTTTATTCGCTCGCTGTCGCTACACTTGTTCCCTATTAACGCTCCTCCTTTTTTAATCGTTCTTTTATACTTGTACGTTTCCGTGATGGATGAATCTGTTACCAAATAATCTTAGGGGAACAAAATAATATTATTATAGAATTTCATATTCGTATAGTATTGCTCGGACAGAAATAAAGAAACCAATCGTTATTAAAAGATATTTTAATAAACGTAAAAGCGAAAATTTATGAAAACGTTCAATTGTAATTTCGTAAATAAAAAGACTATATAAGTTTTATGTTTCAAAGCGTATATTTTTACGTACGAAGATCGATACATATGTCAAACATTTATTTTTACCTATATCAGTATTATACGCTCAACGGCTCATTTATTCTGATTATCACTAAATACTGCTACGTCCTTCTGCTGTCACGTGAAATGTGTTATCGCGACGAACTTTCGTAATCTTTACGCTCAGCATTTAAACCATATAACGGACTCATCCATCGTACCGTTTACTGGCATGACAAATGGTAATCGTACTTTGTTCGCGCCTCGTCGGTTTATCTCGCCCTCTTTCGCTTCGTTCGCCTACAAAGAGAGTTATCGGTACGTTTCTGCGTAACATTATTTTTCTACCGCCTACGTACGCCATTTGACCGTGCTGTAACTCGAACAAAAGCCCTTCTCATATAAATCACTCGGCGCGCCGACGTAACGCTGAAAATAAATTTTGGCTCCGTAAAAGTGAAATAATTGATATTGTTTTAATTTGACGGCGAAATCGATACGCGTTGATACACTTGGGGTGTATCTTTTGTCGTATCAAATTAGACGGGGTTGTCACAAAATACGCGGACGGATGTAAATGAACGAGTCGCTTCTGCGCGCTTTTGGCACGAGAGAAACAATAGAAAAATTATATTGTGCGCATTTATGAAGATGTAACACAGCGGAGATCAATATTTTCAAACTGGCGCCTCGCGAACACCAGTATATATATTTTTTTCATCCACTTTTTGTTTTCGTGCGACAGCTATACGTTCGCACGGTAGCATTCAGGATCAGGAAATCGCATAAGTGACGACCGACGTTCCGTTTTCATGGAACATGCCGCCATTCAGGACGCACGCCCGCAATTTGTGTCGACGAAGTCGTAAATCGACAAATAAGAAGATAAGACGTAGTGTGTCTGTAAATCAACGGATGAAACGATGAAATGGAGTTACGAGCTGTGTGGGTTTTACGATGCTGTATGTAACAGCCTGTCCGCGAATCTTTCGAAATTACTGGGACACACACTGTGTTCTAAAACCAACGATATATTTAAGTGGCCCTCATCATTATTCTGAATTTATTAATAATTTTTATCCTTTTAAGCTCTAAAATTTTGCGCCATTTAACAAAAAACGAGCTTAGTCAATATTATCGAATTAAGTTTTCAAATTGTACACGGAGAGAATTTTCTTTTAAAATTTACCCTGAAAATCATGTTAATTGTGGGACAATATAGTATTTAGGCAAATTTTACTGTGCACTACAATAAATTTTACTGCGAAATCCTATTGTAG
>NW_012026798.1:2276766-2392929 GCF_000956235.1 Wasmannia auropunctata | reverse complement strand
AGTAAAATTTGCCTAAATACTATATAGTCCCATAATTAACATGATTTGCAGGGTAAATTTAAAAAAAAATTCTCTCCGTGTATGGATTTAAAAAAAACATACCTTTTCTGCAGTTCTCCAATTAATAAATTTAAAAAAGATTTCTTCCGTTTTTCTCTTCTAAAAGACACAAACGTTTCATCTTCTAATCTTTTTTATACATATTTTTTATTGTGAAAAAACATTGAAAACGTAATTCGAGATAATTAAAAAATGTTTTAAATGCTATATAATCTGTAATATACAACAGTATAGTAACATTTTAATCTTTGTACAACTTAACTCGACTTTTCGTACCTCGTAGACGCATTCCTTTTTTTACGACGAGCAAACAACCGAAAGCAGGAGGCCCAAATCGCTCTGTCTTCCGCAGGACGGGTCGTACTTAATATGTGGCACTCGTCTCTTATCTTAACAGGATACGGGTATTCGTTCGTACGAAAATCTCTCGCCTTAATCTCGGCTAATCATAGCTCTATTTAGATCTACGCGAGACCGGAGAATTTCTTTAAGAGGATAAACGTGTTGAACTCGGTCGCGTTTGGTTTATGGCTCTTTAATCGACCGAAATTTGTAGCCGGACGCCTTCCTGACACCTCCAGGCACTTTCTTTACGGCGTGCTTGTAGGAGGCAGTGGTTCTCCAGAGGATAACATAATCACAGCTTGTGTTGAACGTATTTAAGATATAAAAAAAATTGTCTCGTTGCAGCGCAAGTAATAAATCCTGATACTTTGACATTTAAATATCTGAATATTTCGACAAGATGTCATAGTCTCAAATATATTCGTTGTTTACTCATGTCCTAAAGAATGAATTCAAAAAAATTAAACAAGATACGACATAATAAAATTAGAAAATAAAAATAAATGTCTATACGACATTACTGTATGTAACAGTAAATTATAAATAAATCATTAGCACACCCGCACTTAATATAATCATATTAAGAACAAAACCATTAATTGTTATATTATTATTTGCATTGCTTAAGAAATGTTTATTAATAGAATCACGTTTTATTATTTTAAAGCAATAAGTGTATTTAAAAATATTAATTATTTTTATCACACTTATTATTTCATTATAATTGTCCGAACATACTGAAACATTTTTATTGTTAAATTACAAATGTAATAATATAATTGTAATCGCTTAAAGTTTCCGATCAAGTCTTGTCACTGATCTCTCCATCATTTCATCCGGTGCATTCATCGTAGCGTTCGATATATCCCGATCCATTGAACAACTAATTAGGATCATTTTGTAGTTGACGCAGTTGGAAAAATGACGCTCTCGTTGACTATCAATCCCGCGGAAATTGCAACGCTCGTCTTGCCGAAGTCCTATATAATCCCATCATTAACGTCACTACCGATACCTCATGATCGTTACGAAGAGACCAATTACTCATATCATCCTTCGCCGTTCCTTGTATATCTCCTTGACCGTCATCCGGGAAGGCTGGCGCACGATTTCTGATTCTCGTATTGCAAAAATACGAGTATTACTCTATCCATAATAAATGCCCAACTTCTATCTGATTAGTGATGCGACATTAAATAATATCTCTGATAACGAGAATTAATGATGCTTAGTCTCTCTCTACGCCGATCTCCGTTATCGAACCGTTTCTTCGTGCACATTAATCTTTTGCTACGAAAGAGATAACAGCGCGATAATTTTTTTGCATATTTGAATGCACGTGATAATATGGTAAAATAATAACTATACAAAATTGTTTAAAGACCTAAAATTTATATATATTAACCATAAAATATTAATATTATATATTTATCATATTTCTCAATCTTTCATCATTTCTCTATTCAACTTCAAGTTCCATCTTTTAACAATAACGTCAATATTTCACGAAAATGCGTTTCGCTATAACAAAATGTATAGCAATTAATTTTTATATATGTATATCTTCAATATGATAACCAATATCCGTGAAATTTTTTTTTGTTTTATTCAAGGTAATCAAAAGTAAGAAAATTGATAAAAATTAAGCGTCCGCTGATTAAGTTCCATTCTACTTCTCGCACAAATCCCATTTGTTTCCTATAAATATTAACGGTACCTTGACAACGCGCTTGAGATATATCAAAAGATCGATTGCGATTCCGTCATCATTTCATCCACAGTTACGCCCGATAAAACTTAATGGCTACTCTTCGAGCTTGGTCTTCATCTTCATATCCATCTTTCTGCAACGGCGTGCCACGGCATAAGCGAGTCCCTGCCTTAACCACAGCGACCGATTGCCCTATCATTTCGATCGAGGTATAACTCACGCCGGTGAATAAGGCAAGCCTGAGGAAGGCGCAGCCTAGCAAGTTGCAGTCGATGAACAAAATCATGATTGCACCGATCGCACCGATTGCATCGCGGCGAGTCGTCATTAGCGTAGCGATGCGTCGATCGCGAGAGGGGAGAGGATAAAGAGGGTGTATAAAACGATGGAAGGAAGATGAAAAGACACGTACGTATATATTTAAGCAAAAGGAAAAGATCGAAGAAAAGGAGGGAAGAGAAAGAGGCACGATAAAGGAGATGGGAGAAAAAAGGGTGGGGGAGCGGACGAGACTTGTCGAAGTCTCGTCGATGACGATCCTGCATGGCCGGTTCCGGATCGGTCATTCGAGCGTAACATTAAAATTAATAACATTTCAGCCGTGCGTTATCGTTGTTATTACCGGGCAGGTGCCGTTGCGTGTGGTGTGTGCTTTGGTAGTTACGGCGGTTTGATTTCGCGTGACCCGATATCGGACTCGATACCCGCGGAAAATACACGCCCATACACACGTTATACGTGTGTATAAAGACAAGCTGATTTCAACACGCAAAAGATCCGGTTATACTATTATACTTCCTCGCTAATTGCTAACGCGGTAATGTCTTTGCGAGCGTGTGAAATAAGCGTGGTATATAGGTTACGTAAAGATCGATTACATGGGTAAACTGATATTTTTTTCGAGTGAACAGCTTTGTTGCCGTCGTCAAACGTTTTTGTTACTAGCTGGGTATCGAGAAAAAAAAATCAAGAAAAATATAATAAAAAAATTATTTCCGCATTCTCGCGGACGAATGATACTCTCCGATAAATTATAAGAGTTAACAGAACGAGCTGCGCGAGAGTCCAAGGACGTGCGATTATCGCACGGTGAAAATCCTGGAGAATAACTGCAGCCTCCGTAATCGTTGTCCTCAGCATGTAATACGTTTCCATGAAACGCACCTCGTCACTCTTTCATCGTAAGATCATTTCCTACAGTCATTCCATTACCGTCGATATAATCGAACCGCCACGGTATGTAATTGAGCTGAAATGGAATATAAATGCCGGCTGGTTCCAGATCCCAGGTTCGTCTGTGTGGGAAAGATAGCTCTTCCATTAGGCGCGAATAGACATTATATATTTTTTTTACATACCAGGTTAACTCCGACAAGCATATTAATTTAAAAAATGACATACAAGATGATTACAGTTGCACAAAAAGCGATACGATGTAAAAACTGAAAGATAGTTTACTCTTTCTCTTCGTTGTTGTAAAATACATTCAAAAAATAAAACGTGATAAAATCGAATTTAAAACTTAACAAAAGTTAAATAAATATTTTTATTTAAGAAAAGTTAAGTAAACAAGGCATTAATATTTTAATGCTATAATTCTATATATTTTATTATTCATAAACTGTCAATTCTTTGCAAGTATTTAATTTTTTTATCACATGCATTTAAATATATAAAAAATTATAATTAAAAGGTAAAATTTCGCATACCCTAATGTATTCACGATAATGTATTCACACGTAAAAAAAACTTTACCCTTTTAAGTTTTTTCCACTGAGATACATAGAGGCACATATTTTGCGAATTTATAATACTCCAGCATTGGCACAATCGTCGTTCTTCCCGTTGCGGCTTTCGAGGTTTACGCCAGCGTTTTCAGGAATACATTAACCGTAGAAATCGAGAACTACGTACACACCTGGTATCGAATTAGGCGCGAGTCCGTGCCTCGAGTACCGAGTGGTCCGAAATCGCGTACCGAGTGGAAACAATCGTCGTGAGTGCGCTTTGGCGCCTTTGAGCCAGCCAAGGCTGTTGATATCGGCTCACTTTGAGCAAGCGGAGCTCGCCATACGCTGTATGAATTTCAAATAAAGTCCACCCCTTCCTCGTACATGTTGCACACATACACACACACACATACACATACATACATACATACATAACACAGGCGTGCGCGCGCGTGCGCGCAGAGTCGAAACATCGTTCGTCTTACTCCTGCAGTTTCGTAAATGCGCGAAGGGGATGCTGCGAAGGACCGAAGGAGATCGTCCTTCGCCCGCTGGAAACTTTCCAACACGAAGATCTTACGACCATCAGCGGTGCTCACGGCAACTAGGTATGGTGACAGCGATCGACTCGAACCACGCGTAAAAACTTGTTTAAAAGAGCGAATAACTGATGAAGTGACGTTCTTAAATAAATCGATATTCCCCAGATTTAACTATTTATAGAATAGAGTAGCAGGCTCTTTGAGATAGGCAATCGGTTACACTCGTATTATCGGAGTACAATTTATTCGACATGATAAAAAAAAATTTGTATTTTTATTTCAATCGCCTCTCTTTATTTAATCAATTAATCCTCAGACTCGTTTGAAATCTGCATATAACACCTGCATAAAAAATTTCAATGACTATTACAACTGTTGGTAATTCATGTGCACATAATATTGTATAGTTACGTATATAAAAATTACTTTTTCTACGCGAGTAACTTAAATCTCTCGCTCGAGTGTCGTTACATCCATCCACTCTATGGAGACGATTTCGAATGTGAATCACGACGCGTACTCCGAAACAAGCGCGTATCGTTTGATGTAGGCGCTTTAATATTAAAATTGGCGACACTTGTATGACGTGCGAGGCACGAAGACGATGGTTACTTGACGGAGATTGAACTCTCCATTCAAAGGAGATTCGCGAAGTTTTGCAGAGTTCTCTCTGTGATTAATCGAACAATGACGACGACGTTACGTTGATTAAAATTTTCGTGAGCGTGGCCGGAGAAAAATAATTTATACTAAAAGTTACAAATTCTTTAACGCTGCTGTTTCCATTCAAACGAGGAATCGATGAAATAATAAATTAAAGTAAAGGATGTAACATCTTTCTTTTTTTGTCATCGCGCATCGGTCGAACGTAAAAATACGAAAGCCAAAAACTGCGGATGAGAAAGCCAGACGGACAGCAGTTTTGCAGACGCGGGATGAGAACAGGAGCAAATCGTTAGCAGCTAAATTCCCTTGTCGTCGTGGACGTACAATGTGCCTCTCGCGTGATGTCGATGTTTAGGGCGCGAATGGCACTCAGGAAACCGACTCTGCAGAAAACCAACAACAATGGCGGCGAACGCAGTTGTCTAACGAATTCGGTCTTTCATCGCGCCATCAAGCATCACCGCCGTTCGTGACGGCGTCACCTAACGAGAGGCGAGCTCGAAGAGAAAGAAACGGATGCCATGCCACCGCGCGAGAGGGCATAAAATTGTTAGTCGGGAACGCGCACGTGAGGAAATGGGCGAAGAAAGCCTTAAATGGCCGTGTAAAGAGGGCACGGCACGGATGCCCTCGGCGATATCCGTGAATGACATTGACGTTCGCCGAAGAGAAGAGAGAGAGAGAGAGAGAGAGAGAGAGAGAGAGAGAGAGAGACCTATCCGTTCGCGCATCGGAGGCTGTTGCGTTCGCACGTTTCACTTAGAGTCCCGCTATAGCTTCGTAGTAGAAACTTAGAACATATTTCACGCCTATAGACAAATTATACACCTACCCGGAAACTCATAACTGGCAATTCAGATACGTAAAGTTAACACAATGAATCTGACGTTTCCTTTTTTCTTTCCTTTCTTTATTTTAACGTATAGATAAAGAAAGATATCTAAGATAAAGAAAGAATCTTGTTGTAGCTAAGCACAGTCTAAATTTTAAACTGCAGTAGTGTTTAATTGCAATTTTTTTCTTTATTTTATACAGTCTAAAATTTAAACCGTAGTGCTTAATTCGAATAGGATGGAAAGTCCTAATTAATATTGCCTATAGGCTCGAGCTAGGCTACGCGAAAGATTTAAACGCTGCCTAAATTCTTACTTACAAAATCTTGTACGCGAATTTTCACACACGCCCAGACAACGCACAGACAGTGGAGATCCGTGACGGCGATCGCGTGCTACCGGTGCAAAAAGGGGTGAACAAAACCGGCGCGAATTAGCGGCAGTTGCGACCGGAATCGATCTGCGGTTTTGCCGTCATGTGTTTTCGGAAGAGCGCCGGTGCTTCTCATTGCCGTGTAGCCCTTGCCCTCCGCTGCGCATCCATTGTTATTCTTTTTTGCGGAAAAGAAGCTCACGTAGCGAACATATGCCTAATCGCCGCCTCGCCGCCAGCGCGCCCGCGAAGAAATCTGTTACTCGAGCGAAAAGATCGGCTTGTCAATGGTGGCCGAGAACCGCAACGGACATTATGCACCTGCCGAATCCGGCGTAACCGAGATCACGAAATCCTCACCTCGCCCCGGCTTCGCCTCTCCGTCGCTCGACACCCTTGCAAAATAGTGCACGCGTGTGCACCCATTTTCAACGCATTGTTACGCCATATGGACGTTGCGCCGGTGATCTTCGGAGCGTGTAGATCCTCCGTTTGATTCAATCAGCCGCGTTTCGTCTGTCAGACAGCGCGAACGTACTCGTGGTTTCGCAATTTTGTATGAGATTAACAGGCCGCGCCGGCCTCGGGGCTAGGGGAAGCACGACGAATAGTTTTAACGTAGCGTCAGAGCAAGAACCATGTCTCTCGCGCTGTCGGATCTCCGAAAGGTGATCTCTTCGAAAGTAAAAAAATAGATACGAAATGAAAAATTAAATATGTATACATGGAAAATAAATAGAAATAAATTTATCCCACACATACACACACACACACACAAACACACTGTGATTTAAATAACACATATTGTATTTAACAAATAAATTTTATTTATAATAAATATTATATATATTTAGAATGAATATTCTTATATGCTAAATTATTAAATAATGTAATAGTATCATATAATAGACAAGAAAGTAAATGGGAGATGTCTTAAAGCTTAAGAAATAAATTAAAAAATTCCTAATTATGCTTCAAAACTCTATATTTTTTAATATACAAACAGAAAAATTGTAAGGATTAACTATATCACATCGTCAAGAGAATTCTTTACAAACATTTTATTCGATAATCTATGAGGCCACCGACGCCACAAAACATTAACAAAATCACGCATCGCCACGATTGCAATGTGGCGCAATGTCGACGTGAAGAAATGCATAAATGCATAAATTTATCCCCCTTTACTTCTCGCAAAGGAATCATAGAGATCCGTGGGTGTGTCCCGTCGAGAATCAGAAATCGGCGGCCGGTCTTTTTTCCCCCGCGACCCTCGGCATCTCGCATCTCGCGGTCGTCCTCGCGCACGCGGACACAAACAGGAATAAAATATACATGAAGCTCTTTTTCCGAAATATTCAAATCTTCCGTTCTCAGATCGAATAACTCGCGGGGTATCGGGTCGCCGTGCCAGCCCCAAGGAGAGGTCTCAGGCCATGAATATCATGACTGACCGAACTCGGCTCTCACAGCAGTCACGTTCTGACGATTCTCGTAAGGTGCGGCCGGAATCGGTTTCCGGAGATCAGAGTATCGAATTCCCCGATTGCGACTGTTTTCTTCGAAGAAGTTCCAAGCTCTCTTCCGCCAACATGACGCGGAAACATGCGTTAAAACAGAGGATGCCTATTAGATAACCGTTTATTTTATCGATTAATAATGTTCATTAATTTCTATAACATAAAAGAGTGTACAATATAGGTATACATGTATTAATATAGGTATATATACAACATAGGTATACATGTATTCTCTTATATTCATAGAAATTAATGAATATTGTTGATTAAAAAAATGAATAAGCTATTATCAGAATTTTCAATCAAATTTTATGTGGTTATGGGATCTGAGGAAAAACATTATTATTATAAAAATTAAGAAGAAGAAAGCTTTGATGGCTCAAATCTGTATATATAATTAAGATGTATATACATATATGTATGTATACAATTTGATTGAAATTCCGACAATAGTCTAGCGTTGTGATTGTAATAGATTTGAAAAGTCAAAACACCTTACTGTTTTGACGTGTCGGTAAGACCTTCGTTTCCTCAGAAGGTTTTTGCAACAACGCCTTGATGAATCGTCGCAAAACAGCATATAGCGGTGCGGTATCTTACTGTCCGATAAAATGATTGATTTCGTTTGGCCTCATATGCCAACGGCAATCGCCATCGGACTGACATAGATAACGCAGTTTATGCAAAATATCGCCGAACGCACGAATGCCACGGAAAACTATTTATTCGAGCTGCCATTCTTCCTTTCTTTTTCTCGCGGACCGCGGAATTAACGGTAAAGACGAACGATTAGTCACGAGCATAACGCGTTTACGCGACATACGCGTGGAAATGTTCGCGATAATATGTCAAAAGAAGTATAACGGCTTTTTGCATCGGCAGCTCATTTTTCACTTTGACAATTCATGGACGATTGTCAAGAACGTCAACAACGTCAATGAAATTTTTTGAACATACAATAAAAATGCGATCGATTCTACATCCGCTTCCGAAATTGTAATCCATTTTAAATTGAAACATATCTGTGCAAATATGAATAATAAATATTTAAAATTCCACATGAGTGATTTTTACATTGTTAAAAAACGAAACCAGAAAAATAACAATCTTTTTTAGGTATAATAAATTTTGTAAATAATTAATTTGAAAATAAAATTTTAGCTAAATAAAGCTTTAAAGTTGTTAACAAAGTTTTGTTTCTTATTTTTGTTTAGATCGAGCTTGAAATCAATGTACTTTATCTCGAGAGTATTGAAAGTGTTTTAAGAAATTGTCTCGCATCGACAAAGGAAATCGTTTTTCATCGCATGTTCAGCGGATAGCTCGACATCATTAAAAATCAATCGCGTGACGATTCACTTCGTGACCCACCGAAAATTGACTTACCCCTATTCCCAACGGAACGCGAAGACGTCATCCCCGGGTTTCTCTCCCGAGAAACGCCAGGGAAAGAAGGGGGGAGGCAAGTTTTTACGGTGGCCGGCGTACGGGCTATTTCTTGTTTTCTGTCTGCAACGATTTAGCAGCGGTTTTAGTACGTTTTTAAAATTAACACCCGGCATTCACGCGGGTGCGGTTTCACGTCTCTTCGGCGACGACGACATCGTCGACGTCGATGACAGGCGGGTATACGACGTCGATAGCCGCGCGGATGACCGTTTTTTCACAATCGTGTAGTCGGATAAGAGACATGAGAGAGAGAAAGAGAGAGAGAGAGAATGAGAGAAAGAGAGAAAGAAAGAGCCACATCATAAACCGTTCTGTAGTTAACACCCAACGTTCGAATAGCAATTCACTACTTGAACTACTGCCTCTCTCTCTGTCTCTCTCTCTGTCTGTCTGTCTCTCTGTTTCTCTCTCTCTCTCTCTCTCTCTCTCTCTCTCTGTCTTTCTTCTCCATCAGCGCAAACTCTCTCCTCTTTTCTGTCGGCGCGGTTAACGCGCGATCACCCTCTTTGATACTGCACGAATCGTTACATCGCGTTGATCTATGAATCCTCGGTGATCTCCGATGCAGTGTTCTCTCTGTTCGGTGACGATTGCAACGTAATATTAATAATTCAATTGATTTTTAAAAATCTTTTTTTTACGGATAAAGCCTTTACAAAGTTAAAAAATTATTTGTGAAAAATCATAAAATTTTTCCAGTAGTTTATAAATAAGTAGGTAAAACTAATAAAAAAATTACAAGAAAATATATTTACATTAGTATTGTTCTTAAATCAAAGCTAATTAAGTATAAATTCAAAGCTATAATTTATATACATATATAAGTCCAAGAAGAATTAAGAAAAAATGCAAAGACAAAGACTACACTACAAAGATTTCAACATTTTTTTATGTCCTTGTTTGAATATAAAATCTGGAGTATATTCAGCCCCATAAGAACTCTGTGTTCATCTGAACGTATTTTTAATTGCTACCAACAGAGTTACAATAATGCGTCGTGCTATAATATATTCAAGAAAGCATCATTGTCGCGTTACTGCATCCTCGTAGACCTCACGGTCGTCACCGCGGTAGCGGGGTCGCTATTTCTCTATCTCCTGATTACAATTTCTCGCAAATAAAAAGCACCTTTTCCGCCATGGAGCCGCATTCAGCTCGACAGTGTTCGTCGTACGGCGCTCATAAAAGCGTAAACGGTAAAAAATCTGACTTCGAGGTGAGACTTCGTTGGGCAGTGCACGTGGGATACAGTTATAGGATAGTTAACACGGACAGACGAACGACTGAGCTCATCCTAGGCTCTCGAAGCATCCCCCCTTTCGAGCCACCGACGTCATTTCATCTGGCGCCGCGAAGGCTCCCTTCGCAGGCACGAGCCATGAAAGTCGCGGAAACGCTGCCGTCATGATCCTATACCGAAACGGCATAGGTCAAAGAATTATAGATAGTTAAATAATGGGAAAAAAGTAGCCAAACATTGATATAAAAATTTCGCGAAAGTATCGAAAAGACATGGAAAACTTCTATTTGTAAAACTTCAACTTATAATAATCGATTTCTATAGAAAATCTCTTAATGCTTCGATTAATATATTCAACCAATACTCAAATCAAATTCAATATAAATTGAAAGACGCAAGTTTTTTATTTGCACACCTCGTACGACAAATCTCTAGTACGTGTTTCTAGTATTTTTGCTTCTCTAGCCCGCTCTTCTCACACATCGCAATTTGTTAACGGTATCTCTCGGTATCGCTATGGCTGTCGGCCTCAATGCCGTCATTATCGCGCGACGGTCGATTCAACACGTATCCAATATTCGATAGAAACCCGAGTGAGTGAGGTGTTATAGTAATGCACGACCGCGGGGGAGGGATGCCTGCCATTTCCCTCCCCGGTTCTTGATTTATGCATTACAGAATATAGAGACACCGCGTGACTCGTGGGGATTCGATTTCGAACCCGCGTAATACAACGTGAATATTATTCAAAGTGTTGCTCACTTGGACACGTGGACTTGTCGGAGTATAAATCGAGGTTTGACCGTAATCAACGACACGTGACAACACGTGCCGCCGTTCGCTATGGCGGCGCGTTTATTGCGGTCGGAACGTCAAAAAATTCGTGCACGAACGGGTAAACTTATTAGAGCTGTCGCGAGTAAAGATTTGAAAGAACTGTTGCAACATTCGGTATTTATATTTATTTTTTTACACGCACGGATATACATTTTAAGATTATTTGTATTCAACAAACTGTGCTATTACAGGACGACAATCGGGAAGTTGTTAAATATAGCTAAAATTAAATAGAAACGACGGACTTCATGGTGAAATGCGGAAGCATGCATAACATTTCATGGACATACGTGCGAAGTTCCTCGGACTTTTTTTCGTCGTCAGTGGGTCACAGCGATAGTCTCGCGGCGATAGTCAGCGAATATTTTCCATAAATATTACATTACGTTAGCAGCTAATGTGTCGTTATGCGAAAACAGCTTTGCTATTCCTCGCTGATGGCATCGTCTTTTTTTCTTTCCTCAAATTGCAGAATTGCTTCCGTCCTAAATTGCATTCCGTATTACAAACTACAGTTACTTTTCTTCCTACGTTTCGCCAATTTTTAGAGACTGTAGCTTTCCTAGAATATATGAAAATATTAAGAGGAGCATCTAAATACATGTTGTTTTTTAATGAAATTTCAAATCAATTAAATTCATTTTATATTTTTTATGATTTATTTGTATCTGATAAGAAAACATCAATTAGTATCACACATATAATTTTCAAATTTGTATGCCTGAAAAAAGTTCAAAATCGTATTTTGATAATTTATCTATCGATAATGTGTCTATCTTACGCATTATTCGTAACCTCTTCACTAATTTTGAACAAAATAAAATATTAGTAAATTAATCCGCTCGTTACATTGTAGAGTTTAGTAAGTTAACGACGCAACACGCTGCTAACGTTCAGCCAAACGCATTTCAGACGTACCGAATTTACAGGGAGTTGTGGCATTGTTGTTTCCACTTCGGGTCCTTTATAGTTCCGCGGCGGACCCTCGACCTGGCGAAACACTGGAGTCGACAAATCGGTCGCTACCAGTTGCGATGTTTGAGTATCATCAAGAAAGTCGAGTACGCGCGCTCGAAATACACGAATAAAAAAAACCACTCGATAGTGTATTAACGATCAAGTATGTGACGGCTCAAGAGCGTGCATTTTCGTCCTACATACCGGGTAACAAGAAGAAACAAAATCAGAGTTTATAAATAAAATAATACAAAACAAAGATTTAAAAAGGTACTTAACATAAAAACTCAATTACATTATTAAGATAGATTTGTTATAATATATTAACCTCATATTCCTTTTTAAAAAAATGTAATTACCTCCTGCAAGTATTTCCGATATTTATTATATATGAACAAAGACGAGAAAAAATTATTTTTTTATAATACGCTCTATTTTGATATAATAATTTCGATGTCAAGACAAGAACAAGAGCATTATAGAAGAAAAATAATTCTGTTCATTCATTAACATTTGCTATTATTATCTTTTATATTACACACACAAATTTTTTTTCGCGTACATGACGAATAACAAGTCGCTGCAATACAAAGTTTATACAAAACTTTATATTTTATCTTTATATATTATATCTCCACTAGTGTTCCCGGAATGAATTTCAAGCGGATCACCCTGTAACGCACAGTGAGACTATTGCTCCTTTTTTTTATACCACGTCAGCCATTTATGGCTCGGCGTGCCACTTGACAGGACGCACGGCGTCACGGGGTAATCAAAGTGCCATTATCCATGGGAAATTGTAACCCCCCAATCTCTCTTACTCTGCCTCCCGTTCTCGAGGAGGGGAGGATATGTATATTTTCATGCAGACTACCGCGCGCTCTCGATATACCTCCTCTCTCCGTCTGTCTGTCGTTCGACGTCTCGTTCGCGCTGCTCCGTGGCAGAGGGTGATTTAGGGTGGTCATTATGTAAACCTCCTCACCTCCGTGCGCCCATCGTGTAACACAAGTTACGACGGAGGGGTCGACGAGTGGCACGTTGTCAGAGTGGAGTCAACCGCTGAAAAATGGCCGCCACTTGTCGCGGAGAATTCGACGCTCCATGGTAGTCCCCGTCGTGAGGTGATCAACCCTTCAAAAGTCCAAGGAGAACCAAAGCGGATCTGGCATTTACACTGACACTTTTCATAGACATTTAATTAATTACAACTCGATCTAAAGAATTTCACAATTGATAATTACTTAGCGCGAAAGAAACTTAAATTTTCATTAATAGAGACTTGAGTTTCCGAATATCATAAATTTAGATGCTCCTCGCTTCTCCTCGATTGGTTTCGCGGCTCCGCCGATGGAGTAGGAGAAGATTAGGTGGGCTCGGGGGTTGGTACGGTGGGCACGAATCCCAGCCCATGCATACCAATCGAGTGACAACCTAACAACGGTTAACCGCAACCAGTCGACCCGCTGCTAATCAAGAAATCACAGCGCGAGATAACCCCCAGCGGAGGGGTTTCGGGCGAGTCCGCCGGGTCGGACTGGTGTCATAACGTGTATCCGCCATCTCCGATCTTTTCACACGTCACCCTTTTTGCCGGACGACGTGAACTTTGCTATTAGGAAAGCAATGTTTGAAAATAAATCAACCGGAACTGAGCGAAAACAAAGCTGGGACTGAGAAATTGATGAAAATCGAATTGGCGAAAATCATATTTATTGGTAAGTACTTGAATATATCTTTTGTTCTATATTTTATATGTATAATAAAATATCATATACGCGATATTTTCGACAAATAGTGCATTATTGCATAGCTTAGAATACATAATCTTGAAACTGATTAATATTTGCATAAGATAAGATAAGATTTTATTTTAAGGACTTTTATTATACTATATTATTATTATTATTATATTATAGGCTATATAAAGATATATTATTATATTTTTATTATATACTACGAAGATATGTGTCATTAAAATAAGAATTTTGTCATTGTTGTTCAACTGAACCATTTTTATCAAATTGTCAAAATATTGTTAGAACAAAAATTAACTAGCGACTATTAATTTATTAGATTTATCGCCTGCGTTTATAAATTAAATAATTCAAAGATCGCGTAATAAAATAGTGCACGAAAAAAGAATCGTACTTTTCCTTCTGTGTTTAGATTTGTTTTTCACATGCATTAAATGCGCATCGCGCGTTTACACATGGGATCGCCGGGAACCATCGTGAGGGCGACGTTGCAGTAATTACGGGGTTAAATATCAAGGGGTTAATAGCGAACCAATGAAGCGGCGAGCGCGATCGATGTGTTATACGATCTAACGCACGTGTTACTGGAAGTTTAAACGTCATCGATAATCCCCCAAGACGGATGAGCTCGAGAAAGAAATATTATTTGCGGGGATATTATCGGTTCTTTTTTTTCCTGTTAATTCGTTCCAAACTATATTATTCTTACAAATTCTTACGAATGTACTGTTCTTTAAAAGAAAAGTTATTTACATTTTAACGCGATAATGCATATAATTCAATAATAAAGTTATAATTGTAATTAATTTTATTGTAACACGTTAATTACATAAAAATTGAATAAACAAAATACTATTTAAACAACGAACGCAATTGATATGAAATACAATTCTTAATAATAATATTGCAATAATTAAGGATTTATAAAAATCGTTACTATTATTTAAAATATTGTAAGATATTTACGTACGTAAGATATTTATTACAATAACAAGATATTATTGCTAGCATGTACTTGCTGTTTTATTATCAAGAACATCGTCTATTGTTACTGCACGGTACTTTTCGGTAACCTCTTGCTTTTACTCCGTGTCGAGAGTATAACGCGAATTGAGTCCTTAAAATTTTCTTCGCGAGCGCACCCTTTCTTCGTTCCGGACACGTAACAAAGTCCTCGAAAGCTCGGTCCCACGAACCACGTGAAATCGACACTTCTCTGGCTACGTTTCAAGAGTATTAAACCCTCTAGTCGCCATTTCTAGAGAAGCACGCTTTAGGATCGTGTTCATCAATAATGTAAACTACACGTATCGTTTCAATGGCGTCATCATATATTTTTATTGTCGTGTCATTTATATTTTTTTCACATTTTCAAAAAAAATAAAAATTTATAACTTGTCAGATATAAATACTAATAAAGGCGAAATTAAACAAAAGTGACAACAATTCTGTGATATAAAATCTCAGTTGAAAGAATGTTTGCTTAATGTAATCAAAGCATAAAATAGTATAATAAAAATATCAAATATAATAAAATAGTATACAACAAATGTACGATAATAAAAAAAAAATACAATAGAGTACAATGAAAATGATGACATGAGTAATTATATCAATAACATTAAAAGATATCAAAGGTAAAATAGTAGTGTATTTCCTTGATTTCAAAACGCAAGACTTACACGTTTTCTCCGTCACAGCCATAAATCTGCGAAGTCGTAGAGAAGATATTGCATAAAACTGGCAAAGCCTTCGAACAAACAAGTTAGCCGATTCGACTACAGGACCGCGGGAAACAAATAAGAAACAAGCGAACGAGATTGTCGAGAGGCACAGGAAAGGAGGACGTTTGCCCGCGCTTACCTCCTCTTTTAAGGTTCTTGCAACGTCCCGGAAGTACGAAAT
The DNA here is from genome assembly GCF_000956235.1 of Wasmannia auropunctata. NCBI lineage: Eukaryota > Metazoa > Arthropoda > Insecta > Hymenoptera > Formicidae > Wasmannia > Wasmannia auropunctata. The sequence continues at coordinate 2,377,004 of NW_012026798.1, read as the reverse complement.
CTAATTTAACCTCCGGTCCGATAGCGTGACTCCCTGTTCGCTTGAAATTCCCGTGGATCCTCCCGCGCAAATCGAACCGAAAGAACTTTGACAACTTGAACAACTCGAATTTTCAGTGTCATTTGGGACACAGGCTAGAGTGGCCGACATCGTTATTAAAAAAGTGAGAGATCAATTTTAATAAATATTTTCTAAATTAAAAATATATAAATAATATACTGTAAATATATTGTAATACACATACACACACACACACACACACACACACAAAATAAACATATGGAGAAATATTTATATAGTATATAATAAATTCTTTGACAATATCATTATAAGACACTTTCCGATAATGTAAAAATTAAGAGACATTAAAAGACAATTTAAATTTAGCCTAAAGAGTGCAAATTAATTTAATTTAAAAATATTATAGTTATCATATCTTACACTTTGAACGATTAATTAATCATAATCAATTTAATTTCAAAAATTAACATCGATGGAATTTTGTCGTTATTCTTCATATCTTCGCGTAAAAATGTGTCTTTAGCAATCGCGGATCGAAAAAAAAAAGGAAAGGCGCCAGGCGTACACCGACAAAAGTTTTCGCCACTCCGGATACGGGGAAGTTTCACCGTATTTGCGCATCCGGTATCATAAATCTTCGACTCTTCCCGCCTTCTGGTACCCAGTGGCCAAGTCACCAAGCCCTTCGTCCGTCCAACGAATAAATTTACAAGAAGACTGCCACATTTTTTTTCAACTTGGCTCCTCTCCCACGTCATTATTTTTTTTTTTATAATTTTTTTATAAAAAATCTTTAAAAAACGATATTTCCAATTTAACATAAATGAACTGCATGAAATCCTCATTATTAATAAATTATAAGAAATTAAATATATTGAATTTTTTCGTTAAAAAATTCTAAAATTCTAAAATGTTATTTATATTTAAAAACGTTTTTGTATCAAAAGTTTTTTTAATGGAGTAATGGTCGATTGCCGTTAATCAATTAATGGTCGATTCTGTACTTTCACAAATACTTTGGTTTCTTAATGTAGAAAATACAATTTACGCTATTTCGTCCAGCAACTCAATTACCCCGTGACCAAAAAAACTCGCTGCCATCGCTTCCATTCATTAATCTAAGCTGCGTTAGGAAATCATAATCCTCTCATAATCTCCGTGAATCCTCTCTCCGCTCACCAATTCATCGCTATCAACGCCAAGTTTTTATAGATTATTGATGATCGAGGCGTTTCCGGCACAAAGGAGTGGCATAATAACGCAATTAGCGGCGCGTTGACAAATTGAATCGATCCGGAATATATTCTTTTCATCGTACCCCGATATATATCTCTTGTTCCCCCCTCCTCTTTCCCCTTCCTATAAATATTTCATGCCGCGCGTTGTCCCCACATCCGTGGAAAATCGTCGAACGTCGGACGATCCTTCTTTATACGGGCTGTTCGACTGCCACCCTCGAAAATTCTTGCGGCGAAAACCATGGAAAACCGATAATCTTTCATCAATCAGTATCAGAATCGCACCATCGCCGTTTTGAAAAAAAAAAAGTATACAGAATATTCAATATAAGCCTTTAAATTTAAAAGAAGAAATCGTATTCAGTATTGATCAATACGTTAAAGTATTTCACAGTAAACATCGATTTATTTAAAATCCACCGTAACGTTTACTGTTCCTTATAAAAGGATATATAGATTACAACGAATATTGATTTTTTATCGAAGCAATCGGTTTTGTGTAATATCTAAAGCATATATAAAAATATGTTCTGAAGGTATAATTAAATTATCAAAGAACTTAAATGTATTTAATATTAATTATTTTATAAAAATAAATTTCCTATATATAATGTTGCCTGAATATTTGCGGTTCGAAAATTATACATTGAATTGATTGGAACAAAATTGATTGAAACAAATTTCCTGTGCTTAGTAGAGCTTCGTTTCTATATTATATCTCATCGCGTTTCACCGTTCGTTACGGTCGCCGCGCAAACGACGCGACGCTGCGCGGCGATAAAGCGCCGCGCAGACCTACCGCGCCATGCCGTAATTTGTCCGGCGGCAATGTCACAGAACTCTTAACTCCCCGTCCATATCGGAAACGGCGTGAAAACGGCGAACGCTATTAGAGAGGCGATCGTGTGTACGGCAGCCCGCGCGATTGGTCGCGATGCAATTACGCACGGCAGGGTGGGCGGTCGGTCGGTCGGGCGAAGGTGTTAAATTCACTGGATGTGTATCCTGGCGAGCGAGCCCCATTCTGGGCGGTAGCCGACACAAATCCGATCGTATTTTCATCGACGCCAAATTGGCAATATCCTCGCCGGTGACGATTCCTGAATTATGCATCAGCCTCGGGGACAGTCGCTCCGAAGTTTATCCATCCCGCTTGTTTCCACCGAGAAGCCCGACCCGCTCGGCTCTCTTCCACGCAGAGAGTTTTCTCCCCTTCCCGTCTCCTCGTCCTCCATCTCCTCCTCCACCTCCTCCTCCTCCTCCTCTTCCTCCTCCTCTTCCCCTATCGCTTCACTTCCTCCTCGTCTCCCTCCTTCGCAACCCCCTCGGAACATTGCACGTCTCGTCTCTCTCGCCGAATTGCCACCCCCTTTCGAGCTCCCTTCCCTCCGCACCCTTTCTCGGCTGGAAACGTCACTTATTGGTCGAGCGAGAGGGTGGAAAAAGAGACGATACCCTCGAATCCGACCAATCACGGTGAACGCCCGTGATAATGCTCGCGATATCTTGCACCGGTGAAACCTGGCGCGAGGAGAACGCCGTGGGAGAAGTTTCCGCGAGCGCGAGATAACTCTCTCATCGAAAGCGATTTCGGCTGAGACCGCTCTCTTGGATACCCGGCAATTGATATAATACTATACCGGAATGTATATCCCGTTTTTATTGAAATCTGTATTGCTCTTAATAAAAATTAGATAATCTTTCTTACATCAAACGATATGTCACCAAAATATTTTTTTGTTTTGTAGTCTATTATCAAATCACATGATGAGAACAAAAAATGCTATTTGTATAACTTTCTACACATATAATTCTATTTATAATTTATATTTGTATTAGAGAGTTTTCTGAAATGACAAACTTTAACAAAATTAAACGTTTACGTGGCACGAACGGCGTGAACGTCAAACGACCGGCGCCACTTTCATTTTAATAAAAACAGGAAGCGTGGTGGAGAGGCTAGATTATCCTATTGGGCGCTTGGAAACGGCGCTTAAGCCTTTAAGAGGGCGTCGAGGCCCGACTCGGGGGACAGACAATGGGAGGTAAAAGTAAAGCGTCGTTCCGAGAAGGGGCGAGGGTTGCCCACCCACACCCCCAATAATAAAATGATAAAGACCTTCGTCTTTCCGCCGCCCGGCCAAACTTCCTCCCGGCCCGAAACCCCCGTCGTATATAAATGTCGATATTATTGTAACGAGACGCTTTTGATGCCGATTTCGTATCGTGCGCTCGCCCGTACGCACACACTCGCGTGATATATACGCTCGAAACCGGCAGAAGCGGCACGGTGTCGCACGTACAGCCGCGATTATTATCGCGTACACAGACGGGAATCGAATCAAACGTTAGAACCGATCACCAGCGGTAGAAATCGATTTTCTCTATTCACGGCAATCCGCTCTGTTCGTTTTCCCCCTTTCACCCCGCATATCCCCTGTTAGAACGCATCGTAGCAATGGATATGACCCATCGTTGAGCAGAGATGGTTGTCGAACTCGCGAAACGAGGCTTTCATCGAAATCTATAACCGTCTCTTCTGCGCGCAAGTTCCCGAAAAAATAAAAACTGCTGAAGTCGCATGCTTGCATTCGAAAAAAAGCCAGTGTTAAATAATATTAATAGACAAGATTTTATTTACAAAATGTGGGTTGCTGATGAAATGGGAATACATAATCGATCGATAAACGTGCAGTTGAAGTGTTTCTACATGTATATAATGTATAAACTCTAAAAGCCTGTCTCTATATTACAAATTTGTTTCAATTTCATCGATAAACATTTTTTTTTAATTCTTCCATAAGCATTTATCAGCTTGTATACGTTTTATATGAGAGAAACTAAATAACAGAAAAAGATTTGAGTCTAATTCAATTTTATTGACAAATATTTTTTTTAACTATTCACTAGCATTTATCATCTTGTACATCTATGTTTTATGTTAAAAAAAATACTGAATAATAGAAAAAGATATAAATCTAATTCTCAAGCTCGTTCCATAAATTTAATGGCAGATTCATTCGTATCGATTAGTCGGCTATATTTATCCGCTTTTCCGCAAGAGCATTAGGATGTTAATCCGTGGAATGCGTGCAAAGGGTAAACAATATATTTCGCTTGTATAATTAGCTGCGAGATCTATTTAAATTTAGACTTGAACTTTTCTTTAAAAAAAATTAATAAAATGCACATCGGATGCCGCATGACCAACAAACTTCTACTCAAAGTAACAAAAGAAATCTTTCTTTTAACTCTTTTAATTAAATTAATCGTTTAAATTAATCATTTTTTATGCTGATATAATTCATAAAAAATGTGTAAATTAAAATTTTATGTACAACAATTTTCAAATCGTCCACGACAAATTTATTTTATAACATGTGGACGTTATTGCACGATGTTTATATTTTTAAGTTAATTTTTCCATAAATATTACACACATTTATTGAATTGCAGCTAACATTTATAGTTATAATCTTTCTATGTTACGCTGAAACATGCACACGCATTAGCATTATCAGCATATATAATTTTAGAATAGATAATCCGTTAGTCACGCGACAAGCAACATGCATCGACAGCCGGTTTATTCACCTTGCACTAAACTCTCGCGATCAGTGGTGCTTCCTTGAAAAAAAAAAATTACAAGTAAGATAAAATAAAATTATTGAACGGAGAAATGGATACACTATTAATCGCAGAGCTGACGGAAGATGAACGAGTCGGCCTTAAATGTTGACAATTATCGATCCAGGAGACCGAATCTCTAATTTCATAGATCTCGCAGAAATCACGGTTGCGCACATTTATGCTCATTTTCGCCTTAAGATTTTTCTATAAAACCGGTTCCTTTTACCATTCCATTACTTGATAAAAACAAAATTCGCACAATGTCCATACATAGTTGAACAATAATCAGTCATTATTTCATGGAAATACCGACATCTTTGACAAAAAGCAATTTACATGTATAGATCGACATTTTGTACGTAAAATAATTATTCTCGTAAAATAATTCAAAACAATATTCAATTTTTTTTAATTATTTGGCATTTGAAACTCCTTCAATGTATAGATTAACTTTTCTGTTAAAAATTTTTCTAGACTATAATGTAACCAAAAAATAATAACCAATGTTGTGCTCCATATTTCTTGTGCGATTCTTCAAGATGCCGATGCCTTCTTCCCCTTCCTACGTTCACAGCTAGTCTCCCGTTTTAGATTGCACGGCTTCACCTGCGGAGGACAAAGGTGCACGCCAGTGGGGCAGGGGTATTTTTTCTTCTTCGGACACGGTTGATTCGAGGCTCGCTTAGCGACCACCTTCGCCTCATAGCACGGACACGCACCGGGGTGTACTTTGCGCGGTGGTGGACAGGGACAGAGCACGATAGGTGCGTACGGTGGCTTCGGCAGCGGTGGCGGAGCACATATTTGCTTCTTTCGAGTGACGGTCTGTTTAATCTCCGCGTGAGATTTATCATCCTTCGGGAAGGATATCAACGGACACAGGTTAGGTTTCACGAACTTCAACGGGGGACACGTTACCTTCGCGTACTCCATCTTCGGCGGTGGGACAAGGTGCGGCAGTACGCATTTGCCTATCGGCAGGCAAGTCTTCTTGCACTCGGGATCCACGATTTTATTTTCTGTCTTCGGTGTTTGTTTCGCCTTCTCGTTGTTTCGCTGCGACTTATCGCACTTGACCCTCTTTTCGCTGCAAATGTCGCTCTTTCTCTTGCAAGGTCGACCGCACTCATCGGTCTTCTTCACCTCGGTCACCTCGGTCTTGCAAATTTTATCCATCTTCTCGCAAGCGGGAGGCTTGGTGGAGTCTGATTTGGCGAGCGGGAACAAAGAGCTGTGAAATCCTCGTCGGTGAACGCTATGCAAGAAAATGGGATCGCGATGAATGAACGTCTTAGGTGTTTTGCTTCCCTGTAATTTTGAAAGCCTCTTGAATGCTTTCTGCATACGTTTGGAAACATCTTGCGAAAGCGAGTGGCGACAAGATAAGTAAGACGTAGGAGGTGATGAAGAATATTGTTTGCAAAATCTCGGAGGTAGAAGTTTTCGCTTTAATAGATATTTGAGACACTTAGAAGGTGTTAATGACTTTAAGGTTTTCGGATGTTCCAGAAATCGTGAATCTTTTTCACGATGAATTTTTGGAAATGGCGGCTTCTTGACGAATTTAAGATATAAATCGAAGCGTAGCAAATTGATTGATTCGTGATGACAAGGCAGCGATGGTAGAACATATTTCTTATTAAATGAATACGATTTGAAAGATGGTAGACTAAAGGGCAGGGCCGTCGAATAGTAGACTGACATTGTTGACGCTGGTTTACTTGGAAGCGGTAGTTTACATTTTGTCATGAACGAACGCTTTAAAAATGGTTTTCTTAATTTTTCGTGAATCGAACCGAATGCTTTATGCCTTAAAAGGATGTTTCCAGGCTCGTTCTTGCAGGAACTAAAATCTCTTATGCAAGTCAAGCATGAGTTGAGCATATTCATTGAACAGATTTTATGGTTCCATCGATTAAATCCTAATCCTCCTGTTCCAAAGATCTCGGTGTCAAAGAAGGTTCTCGGTAGATTTTTCAGGAAACCATTCATTTGTACGAACATTAACTTCTTGACTGCCTACGGGATTCATAAAAAGAGATGAAGAGAAAGAAATATACATATCTATATTTTTCTAGAAATAACAATAGCTCTCCGATTCCGTCGAACAAACGGTATTTACAACAGCCGCTGACGCCTCCACGTACCTTCTGTCTCTTACTGACGCGATTCAGCATTTCTCTTCCTTGCACGGTTTCTTGGGTGGGCATTTAACGGAGAATGGCTTTCTTTTGGGCTTTGGCTTGGCGGGATAGCCCGGTGGCTTGGCGGGCTGACAGGGGCCCTCGGGTGGATCGCACGGATTCTTTTCTGGTTTACCAGGCGAATCCTCGCCACATCCTGGCTCACCTAGCCGCAATACTCTGCCACTAACTGCCTGCTGGTTTTTTTACGTATTAAATCGTGGAGGATTTTGATGCGCCTCCTCAATAATCTCGCGGTAGTCCCGACCAGCGCTCTTGGCCCACCTCCCTCCTTTCGAGAGTTTAACACGACAAAAGAGCAAAGCGCTTGTATTCTTTTATGGGTAAGGAATGAAAGTAACGATTTAATGCGGATATCGTTCACGAATATAATTAGAGGAGCTATAATCTAGCTTAATATGCCGATCAATTCGTCGATTCATTTCTCTTGTTCTCGTTGCTGACGATCTCTTTTTCCTTCCTTCCGTCTGTCGTGACCCCCGGTCTTCGATACTTCGCGTTTATTAGGTTGAAATACTCGGCGCTTGAACTCCGTTACTCTCTCGATCAGAGTTTGCAATTTTTCGACGGCGTCCTTGTTAGAAACTTTCTTTGACATCAGCGTTATTCGATCAGCCTCTGACAGTTCTTCGATACTTGAAAAATGTACGCGCGTGATGAACCTCGTTAATGGACCTCCGTTAACGTTTTTGTTATTTTCAAACATCAGCATCGTCGGCTGGAAATTATCGACATTGTCGTCGACATTGTCGTCGACACGCGGCGGTTTTTTACTAGGGGCTTTTTTGTTCAGTTGATAGTTCTCTGTACCGATCTCTTCTTCGTATTCTTCACCTTGAGGGAAGTAATCGTCGTTGCCCAGTTTGTCATCGTGTGACAACTTCGATTTCTCAAACTGACGAGGATCAGTGACAAAATGTTTACGCAGAACAGAAAAATCGGAACGATCCTTGTAATTAACTGCTGAATTGGAATCTTGCTGGAAATCTTTGACAAAATTGATTCCCGTAAACTGTTTACGTGAATTGATGATCGACAAAAAATCTCTGTTGGTTTGGATCTGATTGGATTCGATCGGTTTTCCACTTTCGGCTATTTCTACCGCAGATTTCATCGATGAACTTGGCCTCTCTCTTCTCTGCTGAGAGAGCACGACCAAAGCGATCAGAAATAAAATTTATAATAACTCATTATTTGAATAAGATATCCTTTTTTTTAGATATAATCGTTGCAAGATTTTGAACAGCTTAAAGTAGCCAATTCAACGAGAAAAGAGGCAGAAGGGAGGTGGAGCCACAGCGGTCACAGAAAATTTTTGCGATTTTTCAACGTATTTTTGAATATTTATTTCTTTAGTTTAATCACGTATAATTTTATCAAAAATAATATAAATAAAATATACTGAAAATACGCAAGATATTATTATAATTTTATAATTCATTTATCAAATAAAAAAGAAAACTAATTAAATCCTTTCGAAAAATATTAATAAAGCTTACTTCGGCTGTTATTCCAGATTCTCGAAACCTAGCAGTTTTCAACCTAGCAGAATTTTCTTCTTTTGATTGTAACTGAAATAAGAAGTGTCACGTGTCAGATAGTTGTTTAATTAGACTTACACTAAATAATCTCCATAATTAAGAAAAATCTACACAAAATGCTGTGTAAAATAATATTTATTATTACTTACAGAATTTACAATAAAATGTATTATATATTTTACAGATGAGATATTATAAATATAATGATATTATAAATAGATATTATAAATATAATGTTTTCTCTCTTTATTTTAAAGTATATTTCAAATACAGCAATAAATTAGATTTCTTTCCCAAATAATTCACTTTGAAATTAACACAAATTTCGTTATTAATACTTACTGAAAATTTTTTACAATCTGCTATAATGTCTTTACATAAAAAGAGTTTTTTCAGGAAACATTTTGTACGTAAACAATATAAAAGTAAAATATTTTCAAGATTCTTTTTTTTTTGTTTTGTCTTCAGAACACTCTGGAATCTTTTTTACAGGTGGACATGGCTTCTTCTCACATGAATCTTTTTTAATTTCTTTAATTTCTGTACAATCAGGTTTCTTTATTTCCTCTTTCTTCTTTATTTCTTCTTTCATCTTGATTTCTTCTTTCTTGTCTGGCCTACACGGATCTGTGTTATGCAGTTCATAAAAAGTTTCTTCTTGCTTCACGAGACGTTGTCCACGGCAAGGATCTTCCTCTATTCTAGTAACGTCATCCTTTTTCTGTTTACACGGGTCTTCTTGGACCTTCTCCTTTCGCTCGCGAGTTTTACTGCAATCGCGAACATCTTTTTTAACGCTCTTTCTCTCCTTGCAAGGAACTACGTCTTGTCTTTTGCATGTTCGTTGTTTTCTTCTCTCGGAACAATCAATCCTCTTTCTCTCGCATATCTTTTCCTTCTTCTGACATTTTCTTTCCGTCTCCGTTTTACACGATCTCTGTCTTTTCTTACAAATATCATTCTTGTCTTTATTCTTCTTTATCTTTTTAGATCTTTTCTGCATGCAAAACTCCTGTATCTTTTTCCGAATGCCGGCTCTATGCTTCGCTTTATCATCTTCGCAATCCTTCGATGCAAAGAGAATCGCGCCGTTGGAAATTATATCGGAAAACGGAATCGCACGGATCACTTGGTTCACCACGAAAATATTTTCTGAACAATACGAATCCGATGCGATTTTGGCGTGCAGACCTGGGAGCATGGATTTGATTTTGGAGCATGTTCGCTGAATCCAATTTTCCTGTTCAATGACATTTAACGTATCGTCCATCATTGTTTCGCTGTCGCGATTATTTTCACGTTTGTAACTTATAAAATTTAATGAAGACAAAGGAAATTTAGTGCGACTGCGGATCTCATGTAATAATCTCAATTTGTTATTCGATAGCGCTACCGATATCACCCGGTCGATCAATTTTTCCGCTGCTCCGCAGCGTGCTTCTTTATTTGGAGGTATACCGACGTTGTTAAATTTCTTCATCAATCTTCTTGCCGACTTTTCGCCATGATTCAACAAAGACGTCGGCAACGATTGATGATTATTTTCTTTCGCAACGAGTGCACCGCAGGATGGACGTCTGATCTCTCTCGTTTTCTTAATCGATCGATGCTCCTGCGCGATTTTCGCTTCTGGAATGAAGTTTACGTCGTACTTCCGAAACGACGGGTACGTCAAGTCGAAGAACCACTTGCTAATCGGGATGGCGGCGTAATCTCTTTGCCAGGTTTTCATGTTGTCGCTGGAACTCCTCTCACCCGGGACTCTGGCATAAAGACGCATCCTGCCGCACGCGTTGCCCGCCTGAGGACAGACGGAGACACGATTTCAAGATCAGTTCTCCTCTAGGCCCTTTCAAAGATTTACGTTTGACCGCTGGTTCTTCAGCATCGATTAACTTTATTCGTAGATTAGCTAACTTTATATCCCAGTCTATATCTCGCTATTTTTTATAAAATCTGAGAGCGCGTCGTCTTATATATCTTCAGTGCATGCATCTTCAGGTTTCAATTATCAGATTTCGAAACTTTATATTATAACAATTATATTTTAGAACCTGCGGCACTCATCCACAGTTGCTCATTTTATTTATGTAATGATTTAAAAAATTTTAAACGTCCAATCAAATCTTGTTAAATAAAGTATCTCACAAGCATGAATATGAAGAAATCTAGAATTTCTTCAACAATGCACAATATCTTGCAGAAATAGCGGAAATCAATATCAAGACAATATGTCACATAAATGCGAATACGCGGATTCTGCGGTTCTTATTATACTACACTAGAAATACAGCTTAACAAATTTATGTTGCGATAATTATTAAAATAAAAACATTCTTCGAAATTGAGATATTAAAATAATGAATACGGAAATCAATATTTCACTATCTATAGATAGACAGAGGGAGGGAGGGAGAGGGGGGGAGGGGAAGAGAGATAGAAAGAGATAATAAAAATACAATAAAAATAAAATAACTTTAAAAAACATGACAGATATAATCTTATTCTCTGATCTTATTCTCTGATTCTTTCTCAATTTTTTTAAATTTAATAATGTTTACCTTATACATGCAGATATTAAAAAATAATTTTATTTTATTTGATAATATTCTACAAAATAATATTGCATAAAAAAGCTAATATTTGCCTTTTATTATACAATAAATTTGTATAGAATGTGCTATATATTGAGCATACGTACGATCATATGCTTAATATACTCAATATACAACAAATTTAATTCATCCTACCACAGCTAGAATTAATTAATATTTATATTATAAGAATAATTTTAAATATCGCTCAACTTTAACTTTATTCCTTAAGTGAATAATTCTATCAAATAATTTTATGTATAAGAAAATTTTTAATATTGATTAAAATGTGAATCATACGCGATTGAAATAATTTCTTAGTTTAATTATAAATTTGAAAATATGAATATTACAATTTATTTTTCCCTTACCTTTGGCATTAATTCCTCAATAGATATCAATGGATTGTTAAATGCTGGAGCTTCTTCAGCTATTGGTAAACGATAAAGAGCTTCTACAAGTTTCTCTGTCTGACTCTACATAAAAAACAATTATTTTATCATAAAATTTTTTTATATTAACCTTTTATATATTATTTAATCTTACATATTTAAATGCAACCACTTTATTTAATTTTGGACTTAAGTATATATTTTAAACAAAAAAATAATCTTAATTTTATAATAAATATAAATAAAAATAATTTTAAAAGGCGACAAATTCATTAACTTGTATTAACAATTATAAAAAATACTTCTATAATTTCATAAAAATCGATTTTATTACTTAATAATACTAGCAAAACATTTTCGCATATAATTATTGAAAAACCATAATTTTTTACATTAATACATTAAATAAAATTAGCACATACTGATATACTTAAATGCATATGCATAAATAATAAATAAGTTTATACTTTACCTTTCCATTATTTCCTTGATGATTATTATTGTCTGCTTGTGTCGCATTATTAATTGCTGCATTTGAATGACTATCTTCGCCCGAACAAGATTTCTTCTCCATTGTTAACATTTCTAATGGCTATTTAATTAATATTTTTTTACTTAAAATATCTTTCTTTGATCAGAATATGATTATTAATTACTATGATAATTTGTTCAATTTACATATAACAAGTTTTCTTAAACAAATTGTGAATAATAGAATCACTTACGATAGGTTTTAATGACTGTTCATCATAGAAATTGTAATTCGGCAAAGGTCTATTGACAGCTGCCACATCGTATAACGCTAGGGCATTCAATTTTGCACTATTTCTTAATAACTGGGATAGGTTGTGACTGATTTTTCCAGCGCCGGCAATTAGAGTAATCTAAATAAGCATTTTTAATTATACCAAGATTTAACGAAGAAAAATAAATAAATAGACGACATAATTTATAGAAATATATAATTAATTGGGTAGAGCCGTACAAAGTGAAACTACTAAATGAAAATTTTTGTATGTCGGAAATTGTTTAAATTGTGAATACCTTTGTGAAATTCTTTTCGCTAATGTGAATCCGGCGTGATCCAAGGGAGTTCACGACTGATTTTGCGGCTCGGGAAAACATGGTTAGTATATCAGAATGACTTAAAAAATTTTAACGTCTTCATCGGACGTCCGACATGTCTAAAATGATTGAGCACGGCGCTTGTTACAAAATAAACATCGATTCTTCAATTTCAACTGTTCGAATATACATGGCAAAATTAAGATATCATGCGATTTTATACTTAATGCGAATATTACAAATATACATATGAATAAATGAAATTAGAAAATGCTTACGTAAAGTAAATTTGCCAAAGTAATATTTTGACTAAAATTGTAATGATAAAAAAATTTCCTCTTTCAAAATCAAATTTCTTATTCTCTAGAATATTAAATTAAATTGATTCATAACAAAATTTTTACTAGTAATTTAAAAATTAGACATAAAAAATTTAAATAATTATATTTTCAACGTAATGCAAAGATTAACATATATGTATACATTTTTATACATAATACGTATACGATTATTAATAAATTCAATATAATTAATATATATTTGTATTCTATGTATAGGTACTGCATAATGGAGTCATCTAGTTATCAGCAAGAAAACAAAAAGAAAACTCAAGAAGACCAGCGGTAATCTGTATTTAAAAAGTATGACTGTTCTTGTTACCGATTACTACTCTACTAGTCCGCTGAAATACCGACAACCATTTATCGTTGAATGATATTGCAATACCGTCAAGTTCCCTCTCTAACCACGGTCTAAAATACAATTTACCATCTTATCATTCTTAGAAAACACGCGCGCACGCGCAAAATTATTAAAAAATATTAAAAAATAAAATACTTTTTAAGTATACTCTTTTGGACGAATAAATACGCTTATATTTTGATTCAAAGTAGAGAGAGAGAGAGAGAGAGAGAGAGAAAATGTATATAAGTAAAAATATAAGAAATATAAAACTATTTTAAATATATTAAACTATTTTAATAAAAATTTATACATGAAGAAACTTCCGGAAGGACATAAATATAAAAACAGGTAAATGAATAAAGTTTCTTTCATTTTATTACTAATTTACGTATCTTTTATAATATAGGATTCCATAAAAGAGACAGAATAAATTTTAAAGAAAGATGTAAATGAATGATTAATTTCTTTAATTTTAATTACTTAATTGAAAACTTCCCATACTTACATAGATTGCGACTCACTTTTTAAAACGGCAAACCTACTGTGATCTAACTTTATAGTATAAAATATGAAAAAGTGGAAAATGAGTAAATTAATTATTTATTCATACCATTTTATTTATACTATATTTCTATTTTAAAATTTTTTATTAAATACAATTTTATAAATCTATTTCTCAAATACATAATGAGATATGTGTGAAGAATGCTCGTTTCCTGTTTTCAATGAACTTTATCGATGCGAGTTATTTTTACACACAAAGAATTTAATAATTATAATTTATTTCGAAATTTGGCTTTGGTTCCTAATAAAGTAGTGAAAGAACGCGCGCGCCCTCAAGTTTATACAGCTATGCAAAGTAATGAAGCAAAATTTAACATTCTAAAATTTTTCATCACCCATACTCTGACTACTCTGAAAATTCCATTTCCCTTTATTCACATTTTTATACAATGTAATACGTCTTAAAAGAAAGAAGAAATTTTAAAGGATATAAATAAATTTTTTTAATTTCAAAATTGCTTACATTTTCATATAATGTAGTGTTTCATGAAGCATTTAGATAATTAGAACAGTTAACAATTAGAATACATCTAATTTCATTCCGATACGCACATACATTTTATTAGTAACTGTAAATAATAATATAATAAACGTACAAAGCAAGATTCAATCCTATACATATATATTTTGTTAAGATAAAAGTCAAGATAGCGCATCATGTACTGCCTGATTAGTAGCCATCGTCTGACCACGTGATGTTGTAGGCGGGATATTTTTTCTTCAATAACTCGACCGATACTTGATGATCAGCTTTGCCAAAACCCTGTGAACCGAATTAATAGTCGAAAATAATTAGTCGTTCACCACATTCCTCTGGAAATAAATTCAGAATTTAATACTGTCGTGTCCTTTCATTCATGACCTTTAAAGTTTAAAGTTAGAAAGTTTAAGCATTTTAATGCATTCAATTAACATATTCGTCACCATAACAAATACCCTGTGAACCGAATTAATAATCAAAAATGATTAGTCGTTCATCATATTCCTCTAAAAATAAATTCTAAAAATAAATTTTTAATACTGTCGCGTCCTTTCGTTCACATGGTCTTTAAAGTTTAAAGTTAAACTTTTTAATGCACTCAATTAACATACTCGTCGCTACAACGAATTATCCAGCAGCAATTACGAGACTAGATCTCGCATTATTTTCAATTTTATATGAAGTGTACCCTTGACATCTTCACAGAGATGTCAATGTTGTCGCGCACTGCAACAATGCGCAAAAAGAAAAGGAAAAACAATAAAAGTAAAGAAGGCGGAAATTAAGCTTCCGGATAAGATCTCTCTTAGATAAAATTCTAGTGCACATTAAAGTGCATCGTTTTATTCATTTTAAAAAAAGCTAAATGCAAGTAACAATAAAAAAAGGATCTTTAAATAGATAAAAATTTCTAAGGTCACATAGAAGAAAAATAAATATAAATGCAGCAAATAGCGCAAATTAATATATCAGTAGATTTGCTTATAACAATCATAATATTTATGTTTATAAGTACATAGATGATTTTCCTTTATTATACACGATGGGTCGTTCGTGTTTCAATTAATTTTTATCACTTTTTTACGAATATAAAAAAAATTATTAAATGATTCTTATTTATACTTTAACATTTTTAGAAAGTATTTGTAAGGTTGTGTATTAAAAAAAATTGTGTATAAATAGCAAACTAATTACAGCCGACTCATTGTCAATCGTATATACTAAGTTATATCAATAATGAATCATGTTAAAATGTCATGTATTTTTAATCAATCATTGCATAGTAAGAATTACGATTACATAAAGTATAATTTAACTTTATAATTTCTAATCTGCGAACGGGCGACGAAACGCAATAGTTATAAATACTGATAAAATAATTTTTATAGTTACTTTTCAATTTCAGGTATAATATTGTCTTTTTTCAGGATTACATTCCAAAACGTTGCTTTCGAGGAAAATTTTACTAAAAAGCTAGTTTACGTAATGCAAACTATAGCTTTTTAGTAAAATTTTCCTCGAAAGCAATATTTTGGAATGTAATCCTGGAAAAAGACGATATTATACCTGGGCATTAGCAATATCATAAAATTTACGTCGAAAAAGTGATAATATACCTGGGCTATATTTCAAAACATTGCTTTGAAGGAAAATTTCACTAAAAAGTTATAGTTTGCATTTTATGTAAACTATAGCTTTTTAGTGAAATTTTCTTCGAAAGCAACGTTTTTGAATGTAGCTCAGGTATAATATCGCTCTTTTCACGTAAATTTAATAATATTGCTAATGTTGGCCACATTGCCACGGGATCGGGAATAATCCTTCGAGAAGTCGAAAGCTAAATAAAATATACGCTCCTTGTTTGTAATTGTGACCGGTGATATGAAAACAGAATATCCAGAACGATATTAAAATTACTCTCCCCTGGGCGTTGTCAGAGATTTAAAGAGGGCCGCCCTCTTTAAGTCTCCGATCTACAGATATCTTCTTCGCACACTTCTGTCGGATAATCTTCAGTTTTTTTAATGTATACGCTTCAAATCTCTCTCTTCCTTAAATCTCGCGCTTGAAAAAAAAATATTTTCTTATCAATCTCGCGCTTTAAAAAAATATTTTCTTGTCAATCTCGCGCGGCTGTCGCGCAATATGAATTATTCGTTTCCCAGAACGGATTGCGAATTCCAATTTAAATTCTCGAATAAATGATCCGGAACGCTTCCGCAACTTTAATGTATGTATATATCGGCTCGTTCATTCCTTATAACGATATCTACATATATACAGGCTGCTGAGATATTTCCTCTGAAGTAGGATGAATGTGTAGCATCGTGTTAAGGCATCCATATTTCACGAAACGCGCAGCTTCGCGATATGTATCGTACTTCTTATAAGTTTGTTTACTGAAGATAACGACAGCCCAATAGCGCTCTTACTTTCACGAATTGCGACTTGCAACCAAATTGAAATTATACAACTGTACATAGACAACTATATAGAACTCCATATAAACTCTATATAAACTCAACGCAGTATTAATATTTACATTGAGTAAGGTTACTATAGTAGCTCTGACGTCAAGAATTTTGTCAAAGGATGACAGGATTAAAGCAATACAGCATTTTAATTAAAATAAACTCTGTCTTCTCTTTTGTCGAATAAGTAAAGCAAATATTCTAGAAATGGAATTCGGATCAATACAAGATGTCTGTGCGCCATAATAATCATATTGATATAATAATATATGGTATTCTTTATAAAATTTATATGAGAAAAAGAAAAGAAGATACAGCTTCAAACAAGAATGTAATAGAATTTGTAAATAAAAATATATACTGAACTAGCGCGTCTAAGCACGTTATAAAATTAAATGATATCGTGTGAAAAATAAAAACTAATGGTACCGCGCCCGAGTTTTTGCAACACGCTCGTAATAATTGCCTTATACAATTTACGCGAGATACCCTACTATCGTAAATGCCGTAATACGGCCCGATAAAATCCAGCGGCGTTACGGAAGTCGACGAACATTTCCGAGTTTACGTAAATGCAATTGCAATTTTACGCTTGGAGGTCGATCGACCAGCTTCAGGGTTTATAGCATTTATACGCTTCGAAGCGTTTCGTGGCGGATGGCATGAAATAGCGGAATTTTTGTACTTCTTATTGTTGAATGCGAAATATCTGCTTTAATATCGATTGACTTTATTAAAAGAAAAGATACTTTTTGAAAATGTCCTGAGTTTAAATTTAAAAAACGATATAGACAGCAGCGTCTCGTTCTTTTCCTATTGTTTACTGCGCTTCCGTGTGTTTATTGTACTATAATAATAAGAAATACTTTCTTTCTTTCTTGGAGATAAGTACTGTTTTAAAAGAAAAAAACTCTTATTTTACACACGTACACTTCTAAATAAAACACACACGTAACTTTCTATTCGATTATGTTCGCGTCAGGGGAACGAATTCTCTCGGACAGACAAATTTAATCTGCTGAAGTTTGACATATGATGCCGCGTGGGCGTGTAAACTCGTCACGAGTAACAGTATGGGGTGAAAATGTTTATGCGCTGTTAATCATAGGTACTGCAACGCATATTCCTCTTCTCGCGTTTGAAGCCATCACATGACACTGGGCAATATCACGGTTCTCTTTCTCTCTCTTTCTCTCTGGACATTCATGTCGACTGATTGTCAATCTTACTTCGATAGATGCAAACATAATTCCGATTAACAAGGCCGTTGGACATGTGGAAAATGAATGGCATACGCATGCAGCGCGCAATACTCCACAGTAAATAATAAAATAAAAGTTAATCGGGAAATGGAGAAGTATACAGGATGACAATTGAAAAACTAAACAGCTATAATTTTGTGACGTATAAGACAGGCTGGAGTGAATTAACACTATACTACAGGAGAAACCCGTCATTTTCAACGCAAAAAAATCACGCATGAAAAATAAAATATTTTTACATCAGTCGAATCAGGGACGGGCGAAATAATTAATATTCGGATAAATTCCGAGACTTACAGTCGAATATCCATAAACTTTGATGGTCTTCTCGTCGGGGTCATGCTCAATTCTTCCACCGCCTACGCAATTCGCCTGCAGACCAGCGTATTTCTTGATTTGTTCGTTTACCTGGTCGAATATATCAGCTGAAACATAAATAAAATAACAAGCTTGATAACAGAATTCGGTGTATAATTTTAATGCTTATATGAATTAATCAGTTGAATTTAATTATGAAGTGGAGCGCGTAATTTAACATGTAGCATTAACATGTACTGGACCAATTTTACAGCTTTTATTCTTTCGCAATTAATACATTGATGATTGTATTATCATAATTACATTTTTTTAAACACTTGTAAAAAGTGAATGCCATTTAATATGAAATTTTGAATCACATAAACAGCTAGATAACAACCCAAAGTAAAAAATACGTAATTTTACACTCTACTCATGAGTCTTATTGTTAGTTAATCATATTATACAATATTTTATCATGTATGCTCACGATAATAAAAATTTTATTACGACGTACACGTGTAAGACATACCTATAAAACTCGTGGCAGATAACATGTGTTAACCTCAAGATATTATTCCTTAAAAATATTTAATATATATTTTCTCAAGTAGTATCTTGCATAGCTCAACAAAAAAAAACGATGAATTTTTCCGATTCGAATATAAGCGACAAAGGACTATTAAAGAGCGGGTATCAAAGGGGAGATTTGACGAACATCCAGTGAATCGTGCAGGAAATAAATAGAAACGCGATCGTCTATACCAGTATGTCGTCTATCTACACTACTTCCCATTTCGAAGAGAAGCAAAGACGACATGATTTCCGCTTTTTCCGCCCAGCTCCCCCCCCCCCACCCCCTCACCTCCTCACTCTCTCTCTCTCAAAGGCTGCAGAAACTTGTCGCGCCGGATACAAAGTACCGATCGCGTATAAATAGCTGCGGGAACGAACGCTTAATCGCGATTCCTGTCCCAACAAGAAGAAGAAGACGAAGTGCGACTCCTGTCCGGATGGCCTTATACGAGCGATATTATCGCAAATTGCACGTCCCTCGATAAATGACGAGAGACGGCGAAGACAAGAGCGCTTCTCGTCTGAAACGCGATACGGATCCGCGACAAAAATCCGGACGTACGCCGGGCGTATATAGGTAAGTATCAATCAATCGCCATTGTGCGTCACCGGTGTATGTCCATCCAATACGGAAAAGTTGAAAGGAAGAACTTAGTATCGATTTGCGGAAAAATAGGGGAAAGCACGTGCGTGTCCGTACGTGTGGCGCATGCCACGTGTAAGAAATGCTCTTTGACAATGCGCGCTGTAACGTTATATACGCGTTATAACGCGATAAACATTCCACATGCGCGAGATGAGACAGGCGATAAAAAGAGAATTTTTCCCAATAAAAAATCGAAACAGAGCGCGAAATGCATCACGTAAAATGCATAAAAAGCTGTCATCGCGGCATAACAGCGCAATACGAATACAAGAATTTCTATTAAATTTATCGACACACCTCACGCATATTTCGAGAGGGAACATATTCTTCGCTTCCGTAGGTCTTCCGCCGCGCGAAGTTATTTTTCAATTTTATATTAAATATAAAATTCATCAATATAATATAAATATTACATGTAATATTATACATATAATGTAAAAAATGACATTTACAATAAAGTAAAATTTATATATCTAATATAAAATTATATATAAATATGTATAAAAAATGTATATTTAGTATACAATTATATAATATATTATATAAATATATTATAATATTTTATAAATATATAATCTTATCTTAAATATATATATTTCGTATTTTATTTCTAAATGTCACTTTTTATCTCGAATACATAAAATACGCCGGTTTCGAAAATATAATCGTACATATTATGGAAGACATAAATAACAAAGTCGAAAATCATTTTTCATCTCTCATGAAAAATGATGAAAATGTGTAAAATTTTAAGAATTGGAAACAAAGAGTTGGAATAGAATTCAAGAAATTGGAAAGTTTTTAGAAACGACTTCTGAATTTTCTTCTTTATTTTCTCCTCGGAGAGCTTAACTTTCTCAAGGATAGTGACTAATTCAGATTCAATACTATTTCTTGATGCACAGAATCTAATGAGATTACAATACGCGTGACTTATCATATTTTCTTCGTTCCACAAATATTCCTTCTCTCTTATTCATTTTGCTTTGGTAAATGGAGAATTCACGTTCCCTCGTTACTCGAATGAGCATGTTTCGCAACAAGTAACGTACCAACTGATTGGATCACGTTGTTGTCTCCGGAGACAAGCAGTATTCCGGATAAGACATCCTATACAAAACCTATAAAAAGATCTCCCGTTTCCATAAAAAAAGAATTCTCAACTTTCAACTAGCCAAAGCCGAGATCCACGGTAAGTGGAAGTAAAAAGACTCTACACGATCCACACGATCCCCTTACCCTTTTTTTACAGCATAACACAGTGGAATAAATGACATTTTAATGAACACAGCTCTCTTCTTTTTTATTTAGCAATATTTGCAATAAAAGAATTGTATTTAAATACTTTCATTTTATAATTATTTCATAATTCTTATAATTATCACATAATTATTAAACTATTACACTAATTGATTTATTAAAAATATTTTAATCACGTTTGACTTCTAAATAAATAAATTATTCATTGAGATCTGTATTCGTTAAATCATAAATAGAGTCTAATAAATAATATTAAAATCATAACTATTTCTAATCTAATAAATAAAAAATTCTGTGTAATAAAATATACGAAAACGACAGTTCCTTCTCTCATTTATTATTGACAGCTGCGATAAGTAAAAATTAAATGAATGAATTACACAAGTTAAAACAACAAAGTTCTCTTTTGTAAAATATTCATAAAGCCGTCGCGAATCATTAGCAAGTCTCTACAACGTGGTCTTTGCGGAAACAAAGGCGATGTGCTTTCTGAACAAGGAAAAAAAAGAGATAAAAAGAAAGCCGTCGACGAGGGAGGATTGGAAGGCAGTTTCATCCCGTTTCCCGTCCCAATGTTCATGAGCCTTCAACTTCCACGGAAAAGCGCATATATCTTGTCTTTCCGGGGTCTATGTGTTACCCATTAAGAGTCCTCTCTATCTCCCCCTACAGAAAACGAGAATCAAGAGCAAAAGGTGAAGGTAAAGGGGCGTACGCAAGGAAGCTTGCTCAGAGACGTGCGTAAAGGCGACGAGAGATAATGGGAAACGGTCGGAGACTAACATGCGGAAATCAGCACAAATGGAGAAACATCTTTGAACGCAGACGGAGAGTACTGCTATATCTATGTTGATTTGGACGGGTCGCCAAACTGATCCCTGTGACGCTAAGGAAAATACAATCATTGATTGTTACGCCCGAAAGGATTCCCGAAATAGAGACGTGTCGCCACTAGATCTGAATTCAGAATTATTATCTGCGTATATCTAAGAAACGTTACTTACCTTTATAAATACAGAAACAACGAATCTAATAATAAAAATCGACTGAGAAACATCTCGATAATAAACACAAAACGATCGTACATTGTTTAATCAATATTTCAAAAATCGAAGCATAAAAATGATAATTTATTTCATAGACGTGTCCGTAATCAATATTTAATGAGACAGAGGTTTGAAAATTTAATAAATTAAAATGAAACATATGTATTTTACATATGTAAAGAGTATCTTTTATTCATCACACAATGAATAATTAAACAAGAACTCAGTATATTTACTAGTCAAAAATTCATAGGCTACTTATAAATTAATGTATCTTGGTACATATGGCAGACTCAACGCACTATCTTTATCTTAATTGATCCAAATTTATTTTATAAAGAGAAACTTATAAATTATTAGAGTTTACTCAACTTTTGCTTCAAGGCTATCACGCCACGTTTAAGAATAATTTCTGTGCAGAAATATTCTGTAAAGTATTTTAGTATCGATGAATCATTTAAAAAATCAGTCATTTTAATGCGGATTAACTTTAATAGATACAACTTTAAATTAGTCAAGCATATTATATCAAACTCGTTTATCGTCATTCGATCTCTGCTTTTGTCGGCTACTAGCCGTTAGCGATGTCGAGAAGTTTGACAAGTTTGTACGAGGCTTGTTGGAGAAGAGACGCAACTGCAGATGAACAAAAACCAATCCTGTGGTAAACGACGTTCATATAATTTTATTTCTTGTTAAGCTGCCATTTTGACAAGGTCGACAAGAAATAAACAAAAACGAACTTTAAATGAAACCACATTTTAAACGCTCTCATGCTCAACATTTCTGTCAATAATTTTTTAGAAACGATGTTTTAGTTATGCTATAAAGAAATTTAATAAGAAAGAAATTATTTAAAATAAATCTTGATATTTATTTCGTTATTTTATTAATTAAATATATATATATATATATATATATATATATATATCATAGACGTAATAAGTATTCACGTTATACATGAAATGCGAAATTTATATATTTGCAAAAATTTTGTATGTGTATATTAAAAAATTTCCACTTCATGAATACAATTTTTTGTTTAAAGAAGATGTATTTGTACGTTTTTGCACACCTTTCTCGGTTTGCCTCTGAACGTTCCTCTTGTACACGTTAGAGATTAATAGAAATCGATGACAAAGCACAGTACCCCTCAGTAGGTACTAAAAGCATGAACCGGTAACGCACTAAGTGCGAAACACGGTATAACGCAGAGTAAATACGATGTGGATGTGGTTGATACGACATGCGTACAACATACGAGAGAGGGAGAGAGAAAGAGAAATGTATGGACTTCCTGTACAGCAGTAGAGTTAATCAGCTTGCAGTGAATTTCTGGCGGAAAGTTCTGGAGCCACAGAGAGCCAGTTTACACCGATTATGGCTACAGAACGACGCGTGGAGCGATTGGCAGAAATATCCGTTGCATCGTGCATAAAATATCCCAGCGTGAATATTTGAAGGTAGTTTTTCCCAAAAGATACGTAGCGTGTCATGAAAAAGCAAACAGGTCAAAAAGCTCGAATTAATTACTCTCTGTCCTCCTCCCTCTCTCTCCCTCTCTCTCTCTCCATCTCTCTATCTATCTATCTCTCTCTCTCCCCTCTGCAATGTGATCTAATCCCTAACAACTGTACAATTTCACATACATGAAAATTATAATAGACATATTACAGTATATAAGCCAAACGTATTTAAATGCTTATTACACATGCCATAATGCGATTATTGAAATAATCACATTTCACACTTACGTTATTGCAATGTTTGCAAATAACTCCGAGAAATCGAATAGTAATGCTAATGCTGACGATTTAAAAATATTTTGCAAAATCGTTGCAAAGTTTCAGAAGATAAGAATAAAAAAAGTAAAACCAATGATATATCAAACAGAAGATTTCCATAAATTTAAACTTTTAATATTAAATTTGCATAAAAAATTTTTTTAACTGGAATATTAAATCGGAATATATATTACACGTTAATTAAGAAAATCTAAAAAAATTTTTTAAAGACAGAAGAAACTGTAATTAATTCATAGAATCACGAAAAAAGTGATGCTGTCAGGCTCACTAAAATTTAAATCAGATATTAAAATGATGATTATCGACGACAGGGGTGATTTACTAAGGATCAGGCAGGGCGATTTCGTTATTCAAATTTTAACGCCTCGTCTCTGCAGATTTATGACACCGATTTGCGCTCGTTATTGCAACGAGAGGTCCGAGACACGCGACTCCCCATACTATACGATCGTAGGAGTTTGTAATAAAAACAAACGAGAGGATAACGGTGACGCGATTAATGCAGCGCCGTGACGTGGAAAGTTTATTATTAGCACGGGCTTACCTAAGAATAACAATTTTGCGATCACAATTCGTGTTGCGTATTATTACTTCAGCACAATTCTTGTATAATAATTATAAACTATAAATTGTACAATTAAGACTTAAACGAGTTCAAAAGATATAAAAATTTAGAGATTTTAATCTTTAGAATTTGGAAATTACGCTGTAAAGCTGACAATTGATGATTAATGTCTAATGAGGAAGTTAACTGAAGGCTAGGATGTAAAAGTTCATCAGAGATAAGTGAGTTTACCTACAGTTGAGTTTACATTCCAAATTACCGTATTTGAATTGATATCATTAAAAAAATAAGAAATTCTCTCGTGCCACGTTACTTGATAAAACTCGTACGAGATAAATCAGCACTCAAAAATTTTAAACGTTTTCTCTAATCATCCCATTTAACCAATATTTAACATTCGATAGAATTAACTTTTCGTACCGAAAAGAGTTTCGTTGAAACAGTGCCGATTATTTGAGGCAACAACGACCTTCCGGCCACTCCATGTAAGCTGAACAAATGACTTTGTGCCAGATCTGTTCTAATCGCCGACACGAGAAATTAAGACGTATCATCGACGATGATGCATGCCTCTCTCCGCAAAATGTGAATCGCGATCGTAAATCATAGCCTAGTGAAACGCCGAGTAACGACACACAAGCAATTAGTGCTGCCCACTATTCGCGAAGGATAAAATAAAATGGCAATTAAAAAAGAAAGCGCATAAATAAATAAAAACGGAATAAAAACAATACGCGAAGTTCGTGCAATGAAATTATATCTTTCATCAATATTTATATATGTATAATCCACGAAATATTTAGAATTCCAACTGCATATTCATTGTCGCGTACTGCTATTAATTGCTCTCGAAAGACTCCAAAATTAAATAAATCTGTATAAATGTTATGTTAGAAATTTATATATCTTAATTAAAATAAATCTATTACATAAATATTAAAAATTTATTGGGTTGAATAGAAAACAGTTCTGTTTTTTTTTTAATTTATATTAATGCCATTTCTTAGCAAAAAATGAAACACATGCAATTTTTCCATAATATTACAATAATATTTAAAGGTTAAAACATTTTTTTCGTAAATTATATTTTATTAAAAAATTATATTATTGCGAGAAATTATCTTCAAACTCTTAATTCATTTGAAATCAATTATGTTTCCAATTCACTTTAAAATAAAACACAATTAGAATAAAACACAATTAGAATAAAAAGATTAATAATGAAAATTTGAGTAACATTTGATAAATATATGATGCGCACTAATTTTCTTAAATTATCTCTCATTGAGATAAGAATTGTCAAGATTATATATTCTGGCAAAAAAAAAACTATTTCACGTACTATTATGATATGAGGGGTCACGCTTCATCTGAACTGAAAAGACTTGATTTAAAAATGTTGATTGCGCTGACAGAACTCAATTAATCTCGAAAATAAATTTCCAACATTCCATATGATTTGCTCATATATCTAGAAGGTGCTCATTTGTTAGTTCCTGCGGAAACATGAGAATGCAAAAAGCGGGTGATTAAAACCACAAGAACGGTATATTATGTCTCGCAGACGCGACGGAAAAATTAATTGGCCGCAGCGTAAAATTCTATCACGCGGTGTAGCTTATAATAACCACGATTCCTTCTCATTTTCATCTATTAGGGAATGATTTTAAATACATTGCAAAAAATTTAATAAACTTCACGAGACGCGACGTATTTGACAGTTATTTGCAATGCAAATACTCACAAAGTAATTATCGTGATTGTCAGGGCTTAAAATGGGAACGTAGCGATAAAAGTGTTCTGCAAGATATAATAAAATTTTTCTGAGTATGATGACAATTTTATTAGGATAATAGAAGATTTACAAAAAACCTGTCTCTCATCTTCTATACTTATAATGTCACTCAAGTTTCGTCTTAAAATGTCACGAATATTATATTTTAAAGCTCATCTCTGTCGTAAGATATCGCGAATATTATACATATTTTAAGACTCTTTGTAATATTTATCAACTGATCTTCGAGCAGAAATAATTCAAGAGCACTGTTAAAAATAGCATTTATCGTATTTTACACAAATTACACAATCTTTTTAATTAGATGCCATAAGTTTCTTTATCATGTAACACATCATATAAATTATAATATAATAAAGTTTGAATCAATGAAGCAAAAAAATTGTATTAATGCAGTTATTAAGACCATACAATATCTATGCAAAATTGTGCAGTAAATATAATAAATAGCAATCGTCGAGGTGGCGTAGGCGATTAAAAAACAAAAAAACAAATAATAAAATTGAGAAAATTGATGCTAGATTTTATTCATACATCCATCGATAATCGATAATCGAGACTACATGCTAACGGACAAGGTTATACAGGTGGAAATAACTGTATTGTAACGAAATCAACAAAAAGAAAAAAATTTGCATGTGCATGCATATACATGTACTTTTCCATTAATTTCGTATTGGAAAATTTTAAAACAGTTTAAAACAATATTATTTATCATCAGTATCATATATTTTCAATTTCAAGAAAAAATATTTTCTTTTTTTATAAAGTAGCATATGAAAAGGATATGACACTTAAAATAAATTTAAAAAATTAAAAAGATATATAATAAATGTAGTTTAAAAATTATTTAAATTGAACTTAGATTTTTATCGTAATTTATTAAAGAATTTGAATGTCATATATCGTATGTTCATTAGTTTGATTCTAGGCAAACATTTTTTTGAATGTAGTTATTATAATGTTTAACATTTATATATAATTTATATTTCACTGAAATGTTTACTACAAATAAATGATTCACTCAATACGGCAAGCCACAATTCAGATATGGATTTTCGTTGAATTCGTGTGAAAAGATACCAGAAACATAGTCTGCAATTAATTGAAAACTTCTGGGCCATAAAATGTCGACATTATTCATTCGGCTGCAATATGAAGCCATGAAAGAAGAAAAATATCGCGATTGGCCTTATCATAATCGCAGTAATAAAGAATACAAGTCGTTCAATAGTAGATACCGATTTCAATTTCCTAATGCACTGCAGAGACAAAGAAGCACGGAATCTCAGAAAAGGCAAATGTACGATACTAATCAGTAAGCATGGGGAAAAAGCAGAGAAAACTTTCAGCTTTTTCGAGTTTTTACTTAAGCTCTTTCCGAGATATTTTAATGTCCAATCGAAGTTTCATTAAATCATATTATTATCCTCGTTTAATAAAATGCATTAATAATTGAATATCTGCCTGAGATATACGATATAAAAAACTTTATCAAAAGAGCACGTGCACACGCAATCCTAATATTCATTTAGAAACTTCTTTAATCTCGCCAATATTTGCAAAAACTCGAGTTCAGTATTAAATATGCTAATTCGAATTATATTATCAAAAATCTTCTAACTAAAAAGGAACGGGTCAAAAGGTCCGCAATAAACGTCTTCTAGCTGAAGAAAGAAAAGAAGATTCCCAAAGCGCTCGTTACTTTACTATAGAACGAAAATGTGCTCAACTCCATCGACTCAGCAAGTTTCGAGGTTTCCAATGCATAGAGAGGCCCGCAGTGAAATGTTCGTCTCAAAGGAAAGATACGAAACGAATTCTAAATTGCGGGAAGATAGTGTGAACTAGAACCGTGAAATTCGACCGAAGATTGACGTTCCATCGATAGTCGCCACCTTTGTCCTTCCGCAAGTTAGTCGCGCAATCGACAAACATATAGTCCACTTTCCAAACGCTCGTCTATAATATATCATCTCACAACACAGTCCTCGACAAGCACGGAGATTCCAATTGTCAAATTTCCGAAGTCGTCTCTTTCCATATTGCACTCGATTTTCTCACAAAGTCACATAATAATATTTTCAACAAACTTTATGTAAATAGTGATAATCAAATTCACAAAGGGACATAAAGCGTTCGACATTGACAGCTATAAATTCACCGTAAAGAGGTGTTGAAGTTTCACAAGACTGTCTAGCGAGTTGCTAGAAACTTTCGCTAAATTGGCTTATCTACTTTAAAGCAGTATTCCAATTCAAGATGTAACAAAAAAAAGCTACTTAATGGAAGAGTTTCACGGAGGCAGAATTTCGTGAATTAGAAAGCGAGCGAGAGTTATAGAACTCGTCGGTTAACAGAAATTACAGAAGCAGTAATGACTAATTATGTGTACATTATACATATATTACAGAAATTATATGTACATTAAGAAAATATTGAATCTTTATACACAAAAAATTAACAGACTATTACAATTAGATACTATCAAACAGTTTTAACGTCCTTCAAGGACTCATATTACTTTTTTTTAATAATTCTGGATGATAAATGAATTGCAAAATAATTTTTCAATATTTTATGCTTCAATAATTCAATAATTTCTGCCGAAATGTTTCTCATGTGATCGTGATAATTTTCATCATCTAATTGATAAGCAAACTACGCCTTGCTTTGAAACTGACATTGCGCCTTGTATCTCAATAATCGATTAATAGTTCGACGTATGCTCGAAACGCCGATACCAGTGTCTACCGTCGTTCATGTCAATGTCACAATTCTGAGAGCGGGGTGCTGCGTATACATTATTTAGACGCATTCACGACGTGTCAAATTTGGGCCGTCGACGCATTGATCGAGTTTTAATTGTTATATGCTAATTCTTAAAGTGATTCCAACATCTTTAATTTCTTCGTTTAGATTTTTCATATGTAATATTTATATTCATGGATCTTCGTTATCACAGATCGCGAGTAAGAGCAGAACAAGAATAGAAGCTCTTGAGCAAGTTTTATGCATACACGTGAATAGCATCCGAGTCAGATTCTTCTTCTTTATCGCTACGATGTCCGAGCATCTGTATTGTGCCAATTTTATGCCTCACTTACTCTAGTTATTTACAGTGGATGTATGTATACAGTGTAAACGCACGACTTCTTTCATCGATGACCTTTGACGATGCACATCGTCTGTATAGCGGTGTTTCGTTCTTCCTTTATTTTCCGTATTCAATATAGCTAGTATAGCGTGAAGTAGACCACTGGAATAATACTGTTATGCTAGCTACACGCGACGAAAAATAAAAACAATTTTCGCAAGCTGAGCAACAACGTTACATTTACATTTCATTAAACATTATTGTTTTTTGATTTTATTGAATCGCTTGATGATTTTAAGTTATTATTGCAGTAAGTTTAATTAACGGTAAAAATTTAAATATTTATCCTATTATTACTAATAAAAAACGCACACAGGATATATTTAACATATATTTTTTGTTCATATTTAAATATTAAAAATTTTTAATAATTTTAATGAAAATCAATAAACAGTGATAAATGTATCATTTGAAACACAGGAATAATATTGAACAAGGAACTCCTTGAAATTGTCTCTGACGAATTCAAAGTTTATCTTGTGGAAAAAATAATGCTAAGAAAATATTAAAACATTAAGATAATAAATGGGCAAATTTATTTGAAAAATTTCTCGCAAAATAAGTATAATCTGAGTTTCAATACATACAAAATCGTGTTTTTGAATTTATTAGCCCATTTTAATTAAATTAAAATTTTATTTAATAAATTCGAGTTTTAACACAGCCAATTAACTCATTAAATAAACTCATTAAATCGTGATATTTCGTACTGAAAATTAAATGCAATCGCTATCGGTGATTTAATCAAAAATAAAAAAGGTGTCAACTTCAAATTGAAAATTAAAGAATTTTTAACTCACAATCAGAGAAGATAGAAGTTCATAATATACTGGTATATTCAAAATATACACATTATCATAATAGTACATACAACAGATTCTCATACAATATACTTTTTAAATATTCCATTTACGGAAGGCTCAAAAGCTCTAAAATACTTAATGCTCTTACGGATCAATAAATACGTAGGTATCTAGAAATAACTCCGCTTCACTGATACAGAAAAGAATTCGAAAAACCGAAAATCCGATTTGCTGCTAACACGATACTCTCCGACTGTAACGGTGATATTATTGTTCGGCACGCGATCCGCCATGCGTGACCTCGAACTTTACACGTGGCTGTAACTTTGGAAACCAAAAATCTCAGAATTTATCACTAAAACACTCTTTCTCTCTCTTTCTCTCTCTTGTTGCAAAATTTTGAAATATATTATAGAAAAAATCTTAAACAGATATAATTAAGTTTTTGCTCTCAAGCTATGCAAAAGATTATTTATCCAAAATATTCAAGGTTCCTTCTTTTCTAAACTATTTTTAAAGTATTACTTATTCAAAATATTCAAGGATTGTTTTTTTTTTCAAAATATTCAAAATATTTATATTTATTATATAAATATAAAATTTTAAAAATTTTTATTTCAGAAAAATGAACGTATATACAGAGCTCTAACTCTACATATATATGTTTACATACATAATATTCGCAAGTGATCAGTAAAATTATTTTTTTGCTTTCAATATAAATTTTTTAAAATTGTTTCTTGATATTGATTTCAAATTGTACGTATGTATATACGAACCATTTTTATACTAATATAGGAAAAAGTTATTAGCAGGTTTTTAGCAACGATACATATATCGCATTAATAATGCATCAATTAACAATACATTATTTATGATCGTATTATTCACATGTAACTAAAATTAGTTGGTACAGCGCACATATAGACCATGATTTGTAACAAAACGTGATTTATAACGAAAATAATTAATATTCCTTCATGAAATATTAAACACGCGAGCCAACAGTACAGTGATGTTTCACGCTGAAATAAATGTATAGAGAAATTGCGTATTGAATTTAATATTCCAATGGTCGTAGCGCAAGAATAAGCGTTACATTTATTAATTAAAATGTAACAAAATTTCTTTTAATAGAGATCGCTACAATAACGGATGAACGACGCGGAATCACACGGCATATGGGGGATGTTGGATTGATGAAAAGCAATGTACAATTAATCACCTGCCACAACAAACGCGCCTACCTCGCTAATGTGATCGTTCCGGCGTGGCTGTTGGGGGAGGGGGAGGGAGGGGTTGACGAGAATCCATTTGTCCGACGACGACGGTGCACCGTAGTCAGGGCTCCGGCGTTCTTCCGGTGGCTTCGTCGATGATAAATCCATCGGCGGGATACATGCAAAAGTTTACGCGTTTCCACGCATCGCCGCCGCCGCCGTCAACCGCCAACATCGCGGAGAGACGCGGCGCCGATTAGCGTTGCGCCCTATACGCGTCGCGACGCCTGGCGTCAAGCGCGCCAGTAAACGGCGAGCCGTGCTACACGACGGACGTCGGGCGTAGCGTCGAGCTCTACTACTTCTCTCACGGCCTAAGCCGACTCCGAAACGGTCCTCGCTTCGCACTGCTTGTAATGATCCCCGAGTGAAACGGAGAACGATATCTCTCGCGCGCGCGGTAAGATCGTCGTTTCCACGATCTCGTCGCCTCGAAAGAGAGAGAGAGAGAGAGAAAACGAAGAAAATTGATCGCGAAAAGTTTAAGTATCAGGGAGAATTGGGAAGCCGGTATAATATCTGGGTGAGAGCCGCTATTGTCAGGGCTGTAGAGATACGGGAGAAGGAGAAAGGCCTCTTATCGCTAAGATCTCCTCGCTCTTCCTTCGTCCTGAATAAATATACAGACCGGCTTTGCGGGTTTATAGCGCCGAAGCTCTAAACTGGTTATATCGATATTCTCATTTAAACAACGCAGAAACGCGTTGGATATTATATGTTGAACGGTGTATATACCGAAGAGGATTGTCTGAGAATATAACGAACTGTCAGTCTGCGATTCAAGCGTGGGCATGTGACGCACTTGAATTCTTAAAGAGCTTCGGGAACAATTTGCTGGATCTCAGGCGGTACCGCGAATGAAGGAAGGTAAATGGGAAAGACCGCTTATCCCGACTCCTCTTAACCCGGGGAAGATCGATACGATCGTAAACGGTGTTTTCGCGTTTATGGCCTGTCTTTAGTACACTACGTACGGTGATTCGCCGAGTTGACAGTCATAGCAGGTGATACCTCGATGCTCACGTCGTAGGCCGTGTTCGTAAGTAAAAACAACTCGCGCGCGCATATAATACTGCGCGTTATTATCGGCGCCGAGCGGATAATCGAAATTGATTCGCTCGCTATATATCACACACGGCGCATATTTTCTCATTAATTCGCCATTTTTGCCCGACCGCATCCACGAAACGTATATACGGACGAAAATAGGTTTTATTCAAATGGAATGGCCATTAAGCATTCGTACATGCGACAGTCGGACGGACGACGCTTTCCACGCGGTCGGTGATGTTATAATTAATTCTTAATCGCGAGCTATATAAGTAGCCCCCGTTTCGCGCGAACAAAGTATCAAGTAATTTAATTAAATCGGTTAACGTTTAGCGTGGCGAAACCTTCGGAAAGCGACTTGTAACTGTAGAACGGTGAATCAGCAAAGCAATAGCATTCGAGTCGAAAGCTCGTACGTATGTACGTGCGATTAGCATTGAACGACGTGTGGTCGTATCTTTTATCCATCCAAAGCTCCGTGTTCGAAACGTTAAATTCATTTTAGTGATGATCTTCGATTTATTAAAATTAAGGGTAATATTTCCATCGATATTATAATTAGGAAACAAACAAATAAAACTCTAACACGCACATGTCAGAAAAATTTTAGCGCTGTTTTTTTCGTTTAATTTTTTACGCGAAGACATGATACTCACAATACTTAAACCTGTGAACCTCAAGAAGTTCGTGATCCTTGTACTCTCGAGAATTTCAGTTAAATTTATCGATATCTCTTTGTTTCTCCAAAGTGATATAGACAATTATTCAATTAATGTGAAGGTAGATTTAGTGGAGCTAAATTCAAAATAGCCGTGCTCATCTGACCTATTTGTGATACTACGAAAAGGGTGTATTTCCGGAGAAGACATTTTCCTTTAATATTGCAGTCACCAAGGGATAACCAGTCGATCAGCAATAATGAACGCATAATAATGATTTCGTATAATTTATATATGATTACCGCCGCTGGAGCAAGTGCACTTTGATGCTTGACTGGACGATGTGCGCGCTTTGCGTCTCGTTTGTGCAATCTGATGCCGTTATTTACCGAATTGAATACACGGTCAAAGCTAATTTCACGTTGTATGCACGTCGTCCGTTTCTCGATAAATTCCCAAGGGCTGGGTTTATCTAATTCCAGCCTAATTTTAACTCATTCCACGAACTTCCTCAATTTCATGTGCCAATTGACGAGAGGAACGCTATCACGAACGCTATCCAAACGCACGTTCGTCGCGTTTTTCGAGTCGGAGTTGAATTTCTCTCGATTTTACCGCGAGCGATTAAATAAAAAAAAATTGTGTACAAAGGCTGAGTTCACGGAATGCGATAGTATAGAATGTAGGAAATACTGTGTGTTTTGCATCATTAATAACGTCTACTATTCCGATCAATGACGTTTCAAGCCGATTCTTGGCGCAGCATGCCGCTATATAAATTCACCGCTCGACAGTTACTATAATTACGCGATAACGCAGGAGATTATAAAGTCAATCTCACCATCAACAATGCGGGCTGTTGCACCGTGTATAGTTTACATTGCGGAACATCGTAATCTGACTAGGTCGTGCAGGTGTAAACAAAGCTTTAAAGCGTTAAAGCACTCCGCGATAAAGCGCTTACTGTTTTTAGATACAGCAGAAGATTGGAAAATGCACTCGCGCGTAGAGTTTAGGATGTACTTAAAAAATATATCAAAATTTTCGAGTGCAGCACTTACGGTACGGGAATGCATAATATATATAGGAAAATATAAGGAACTCGGAAAGGAAACTTTGTCACAAAAAAACTTTGTTTTTTTTTAAACATTTCGTAAAACTATCGAAAGCTGTCGTATTACAAATAGTTTACACAAAAGTTTAAACGAAATTTTCTTTAATTAGGTTTTAAGTGAGTTTCAGTTAACTAAAACAAAAGTTTCTCCCTACTTGAGTTAAAGGTGATCCGTTGTTAGTACAAATCTCTATAAAATCTCTTCATACTTATAATTAAAAAAATATTTATTAAATTACATAGTCAGATAGTCCATAAGATTACGTCGAGTCAATTGCGCTAATTAAAATCGTGTTTGCATACACATGTTCATTAAAAATTTCCCCGTTCATGTAGGTTTATTTAAATACAGTATAGCTTTATCTATAAATTGTATCACTTGGTTTACCTGCGGTAAATTCGGACAATATAAAAATATAGATCGTAGTCGACGCAGGAAAAAATTATGAGACAATATTAGTTCGGCTTCGGGTGGATCCGTTATCTTAAAGTCGATAGTCCACACTGGAAGGATAATACGATCGAACGAAGCAGATTACACGAGCGGAATTACACGCTGTGTATGTGGAACGTGCGCACATACGGCGCACCGACGGTGAACGAGCAATAGTCCCGTTCCCGTGCCCTTTGTCTGATCTTCGAAGTCCGATTTATTGTTCTTTCCTACGTCGTGGCGACCAAATGTCAGCCATGAAAACCGTCTCTTTTGTGCTGTGTGCCATACAAGGGAATAGCAAATCTCTACCGCGAAACTTCTTGCTCTCGTCTCGAAGTTATTTCAAGAAAAGAAAGGATTATATCGAAGGGAAAGCGGAGGGGAAACTTTCGGTAGATACACTTCTTGTATTTCCATTCGTAGAAACCCTCTGAGAAGAGAAAATAAATCTTTTGCTCGTGATTAAGCAGCGCTTGTTGGGACAGGTAGATGAAACGGCAATTAACCGAGGATCGATAGGATCGGGTGTCCTTTGCGATGTTAGGATTAGATATTTAACATCTTGATTGCAACGTGACATTGCCTTGTGTCACTGCCATCAAAGCCGCTACGATGTCCCACTTTTTTTTACCGTCTTCACTTTATTATTTCCATCAGCGTATTACGTGCCTTACCCCGTCTATTACTAGTTTATACAATGTAAATAACGATGTGGATATGAGTTTGTATACGCTGCGCAAGTTACTTCGCTTGCGGTAGTTCATATGCGAAGAAAACGCCGTGATTGCCGTTATTACGAGAAAATATTGATCGAATTTCTGTTACGCATTGCGTCCGGTTTTATCACTTGGCTCCATTCTTACATAAAGCGAAAAATATAACGAACGCGCTTTGCTAATGTCACCCCTCCAAACTGACCCTGTTACATAAATAATGAGGCTGATGAGTAATCACTTTTTATAGTCCGTAATTGTCCTGGCAAGCTGTTGTGGAATCATATCTACACTCGTGGTGTAAATACGTACGCTCTTCTGAAAATCTTTCTCTCTTTCACATTTAACAAGTTCAATTTTGAGTAAAATACAACGCTGCTGTTATTTTTACTACGCAATAAAAAGAAGGTATTAAATAACGTTATGGAAATTTACACAATTGTGATTGAAAAGTTAACGAGGCAATGTTAACTTTTTTTAATACACTTGTTAACGACGATTATAAACGACGAATTTCACACTGGCAACTATCGCATACGATACATTTAATAACGTATACGTTGCATAAATAATATATAATCGGTTGTCCAAATAAACGTTGCGGAATACTGAATATTGAATATTAATATTTTACGGTAAGAATTAAAGTTACCTCGTTTTACACGTGGAAAAACACGCAATTTCCGCGCAAATTCGATCTATAATCGGAACAGAATATAATACAACTTTGTGCAACTTAATCTTTTAAGCTTGATCAACGTGGCGAATTCAACAATACACTTGTGGCGCAACCTCGGCCGATTTTCTTGCTTTATTGCGATCGTAAATCATCGTTCACGGCAACCATCTCGTAATGCGCTCGTGACATTGGTAAACCCCTGGGAAACTTAAAGAAATACTTTTCGAGACCGTATATCGTGCCGATCGACGAATTTCTAATCTAGGTCATTGTGTATTGCCACAACGTATTCATGCTGTTTACCTTAGGTATGGAGAGGAGCGAGAGGGTAACATTTTCATTACACAATTAATATCGTATCGATCAAATCGAGCAGTTACGTGTAAAACAAATAAACTTTCCTCCCTCATACAAAGCAAGCTTTAAAAATTTATATCTAATAATATTTCTAAGCTCAATTTATGCAAATAATTCAAATGTCTCATAAAGATACATTTTTCTTAACAATCTAAGTAGTTTCCGTTTATAAATTTTAATCGACAATTAATCAATCGAATCAATCAGCTCGAGTAGTAGTCGAATAAAACAACAAATAAAATTGTTCATAAAGAACAAAGAAAATTTACATCTTACAATGAGAAACTTGCATCTTATCTATTTTCGTAGATTTTATTTATTCAAATTTCGTAATGATACATTGTTCTGAACTAAACTGGTCTCCCCGTTTGTAAACCCCGATCGACCAAAACAATCAAGTTCTAATGCCTTTCGGTATCGAAACTGAAAACGTTTTGTCTTTCTCGAAATACAATATACGCATGTTCGTGGAGCTCTCGGTTCTCGAACGTACGCCGCGTTATTTTTACTGCTGCTATTTCGAAGTCAATGGCGCTCCATAATGCGTCCAGGGGCAACCGGTACGATGAAGATGGATTTTGCGATGGAGTCCAATTGCGTAGTCGGAATGATGTAGGTACTTAATGCACGGAGTTCCGCGGCGAACGTGAACGAGCAATAAAACTTTCCCTCGATATTTCAAGAGCAGACTTTTTTTTACGAATACCAGAGGACATTTTCTTGCCAATCAAAGATTTAATTAGCGTCGACCTTGCAGATAACGCAAAAAAATTGACCACCCGTAAAATACACCCCTAAAATTTAAAAGAAATCACACGGAGTCACTTCATTATTTAGCCCTTATTATTTTTCGAATTCGATGGCCTTTATACGACGACCACGCTTATCCCGAAAGAGATACCCTTTTCGCGCGACTTCCTTACCCAGGATATAATATTTATTATCTTCTCTCGATCGGTCGTTTCACCAGCTTATTGTTAGCCGCAAACATCGACACGAATACAATCGATTCGCATGATTGTTTTGCCGCAGAAGTTGTCGCTCGCCGCGCAAAGCACCAATCATATTGAGTGGCAGCCGCGTCTCCGGCGCGCGAGCTACCTAAGCTATAATCGCGTAAAAATATTTCCGCGCTCCACGTCGCGCACACCGGTGTGTGGCACGACAATGGAAAAGTTGTTTAAACGAGTTCGAAACTCTCGAACGCCGCGGCGCAGCCGTGACATTATTCGCAGCAGAGCGCGAGATCTACGAGCGACGACTATATCCGCATGCTCGTCGAAACTCGACAACTGTCGCTAATGAATAAACTAGTAATTAAGGTCGGTGCAGTCCCCGCGGAGTGGATATATAGCGCAAAATTAAAGAGTTCGTATAAAGCTCAAATCTAACAAGCTCTCCCGCGAACGCCCGCCCCCCTGTAGGGGCCCATTTATTTATGCGATTTCGAACGAAGTGGATTATTACTGGCATCGATCGATTGCTTCTCCGATATCGCCAGGCCAGTCCACTTCTTCGAGTGTATAGTATACCGGGTATACTTTCCGTCACGTTTCTTTCGGATATTTCGTCCTATTTCGAAAAGCATGTGCGTGATGAAAACCCGACGTCGAAATCATTCATCACGTGAATAAAATGCTAATTCCTTTCAGTTCACAGAACCTCTCTACCGTGCTCTACTGTGCACTACGCAGTTTCGTTTCCTAATAATACTGTTGAAACACGCTGTAAAGGACAAGTAATGCTAAAAAGCAGTTCGAGAAACTCGATCGGCTTTAAGGCTTTTTGCCGAGCGTTGCAAAAGCTATAACATTTCATCCTCGTCCATCGCGGTATTGCACGATTTTAATTAAACAAACTTTGTGTGTTTAATGTAACCTGATAATTTTCATAAACTCTAGACCAACATGAGCGTGCCGGTGTACCTTCATATAAGACGCATCTTTCGTGCAAGCATCTTTTTTTTTTATTTCTCCGTAAATTTACAATTAGATGTTACGTACATGAAAGGATTCTCCCAAAAAAACGATAAATACAATTGAAATAATCTAATTGTCGAAACTGTACTCGGGTATTAAGTGCGAAATACCGCGAAATCCGGATCAGACGGAATTCCTAATGTAAAGGGATATGTACAAAGGCACAATTTCACACCTGCCGAGACTCGTCGTAACGTACTACCTAGGCGCCAAATTATTCCACATGACTTTCACGGGCTTCGGGTATTATGCCGACCGCGCAAATTTTCCTTCTCCGACTTCTCGTAGATGCTGATATAAATCATATGAGGGGAAGGAAGGTATATACAGAACGCGTGATAAAAAGCAAAGAGGGAGAACGCGTTTGCTACTGGAAAAAAAAATGAATAATATAAAAGTAGAAAATGTCTCCAGCGCGTTTCCCACCGAAATATCGAAATACATTAAAATGGATGAGCCGAGAAAATAAACGGAAATGAATTACACGATGAGAAAATAGTTTCTCATTACTTATAGTTTCCCGTCATTTGTTCGACTTGCTGCAAAATGTACTATTCATTTCATATGCTGTGTAATTTCTATATATTACTTTTGCAAATTGAACTGGATTAAAATTAATTTCGCTCTCAAAACAGTCTGAATAATTTCACGCTGAACTGGTCGCCACCATCAGTTTTCTAATACATTTTCCACGAGTACTACATTTTGTTTCGAAACCGTTCAAATAACAGACTACGCATTTATATATTTTTTTCTCATAAGTTTCCACAAGTTGTCTTTTTAGCATTTTATGATTTTCAAGCAGTTTTTTTTTAATTATATTTTATACACGTAAATTTAAAATATACTTTTTAATCTAAATATTATTTTATTTTCTCTCTTCAGCTATTATTTCATTATAAAATAAAAATGTTTTAATATTTTTATACATGTTGCACGCTAAATTTCTATTGCATATATATTATTAATTGAATATATTTTGACATTATTGTAGTATCATTCAAACTGCGCAATATCATAATCATTGCGCATCTGATTTTCCATGGCTAACCGAAGCCATGACATATTGCTGTCGTTATCTTACGTTATTATCGATCCTATTAACCACGGCATGTGTCTTCAATTACTATCAATACACAGATTACGGTGATAAGTCACAAGGGGTAGTTAGATAAAATTAGAAGCTTTATCTAGTATAAGTAACTCTACATGCAGTTCAATTCGTTGAAAACTTTTCACTGTGTAGTTCGTAGTTAGTATTATCATTAGTAGACATCTTCAAACACTGACGCTGAATGCTAATGGATTTTCTCGACCTGAACACGAGTTTCAATGTCGACCGATGTCGGTTATCGCGTGAAAATCTTTAATCAATATGTATCGAATAGCAGTATAATTCATCGGAGATCCTTTCGATTTCAACACGTTATTCATCCTTATTAATATAATTAAATGTCTTATCGTTTTTATGTCAATAACTGTAGCAATATATTGCGCTATATTTGCTTCCTGAAAATTATCAAAACGGATATCATTAATTTGTAACAGATAATAACTAGCAAAATAATTCTGAAAATGTCCTGAATTATAAATAAAACTTTTTTTATATAATTAAAAATTAAGTACAAATTAAAATTATATAAACGAAAAATATGTACATATATTTAGAAAGAGAATTTAAAAAATCATAT
Source organism: Wasmannia auropunctata (assembly GCF_000956235.1). Lineage (NCBI taxonomy): Eukaryota > Metazoa > Arthropoda > Insecta > Hymenoptera > Formicidae > Wasmannia > Wasmannia auropunctata. The sequence goes on along the minus strand of NW_012026798.1, from coordinate 2,336,949 downwards.
CTGCGAATATTACAGTCAGTAGAACAATCTCTAAAAGACGTATATAGTGCATAGCATAAATATATTAGAATTCTTCCATCAGCACTTATCTGCGAAGAGAATTATTGGGCGCAAAGAATTGCGGCGGAGTCTCATTACTCCACTGTTCGAACAAGAAAAGGAAGTTCCCATTAACCGTCACTAAAAGTCGAGAAATTTCTTCGCTCAACTTTCTTAAGTTTCGAATACTATCGGCTAATTTTATATAGCCTTTGCGGCGTGCGTTCTACCAACCATTAGTTTTTAATTTTTATATCAGAATTAATTCATCTTGAAAGCAGGCGTTAATAAAAATGTTATATAAATGAAGATTCAATATACAGTTTCTCACGTGTACATGAAGTAATGTGGCAAAAAATAATACAGAAAATATATAGTCAACTTTCAATATTCATAAAACAGTAATAATTTATCAAATTTAACAATTTTAATTTGCTTTTCGATTTTAATTTCGTCACTCTTTGTATTATTTTAAATCCTTATATAAATGTGACTGGTTGAGCAAAAATGTATTGTATTAATTAGTTTCAGCTTAATTAGTTTCAGCTAAAAATAATGAAATACTAAAGAAATTTTTACAACGAGTAATTGTGGAAATAAAGAGAATTGCTATGTTTAAGTCCAATTAATTAGATTTTATTGGCAAACAAATTGATTAAAATATATTGACAAAAATATATTTATAAAGGTTTCAATTTTTCATTTCTTCCGTCATTCTATTTCGAAATTTATTATTAGTTTTAAAATATTTCATAAATTTCGCATAATACTTGGATAAAAGAGAAAGCAATATAGGTTTTTCTTAGAAAGAGCATCTTCCCACTATTATCTAATTCAATCCAATACTCTCTCTTTCTCTCTCTTTCTTGCACAGACTTTACGTAACGGAACTTTAACAGAACGCGTGCATAACGATCAGTCTTAATAGGACCTTGACACATGCCCTTTCATCGACTCGAGTGTCCAGGATATTCCTATTTCCTGCCATGCGAAGATCGCCGATATCTTCTCCCAAATCTAACGAATTCCATGAAGGAAATTCAAAACGTACGAAATGAGCCAGCACGAAACCATGCTCCGTGAAAGCAGCGAAAGGCAATTCTGATAAAAATGCGGTATCACGCCGTCTGAGCGAAAACACAAACAGTAAGGCTTCGGTCAAAGCCGCAGCGTGTGTGGGTGGTGCATGTGAACGAAATCAAGAGAGTTGTGTGTGTGATCGTGTATTGCTTGCTGGGCCTCTGATGTGGCCGCGCTGAAACCAGAAAGGGCGAAGAGATGGCGGGAAACGGCAGCCATGTCACACCGGAAGCCACCGTGATTCAGTCCAACGACGAGGAGCAACGAAAGGAGCTGTATCCCAACACGGTAAGTATTGTAATTAATTCTGCCGGTGAATGCAAATGAAATAACGAGGAAATTGCAAATCACGACTGTTAGAAATGCGACGTTATCGCGTCAATACCAATATCGCGAGATTCGTTAAAGGGGAAGGCAAAAATACGAAATAAAATGGGAAAGCCTGAGATGCCAAGATGAAAAATAAACATGGAAGTCGCATAAAATTTTAATAATTTAGTAATGGACTGAATGTATAGCTTATAAATTAAAGATTTAATATTAAAAAAATATAACGACTGTTTCGTATTTTTGTTTTCTCTTCTGCTAATCTTTTCCGTCATTTCCATCACTAAGATCCGGAAGTAATATAAATTCCTATAACCGTTTAAACAACTTCAAAAATCGTCGACAAAAATAATAAAAATTTCTGTTTTTTTTTAATTTTATAATTAAATTTTATAATAATATTTTATAAAAGAATGCAAATTTATTTAAAAGTATTTTCTATGTATACAAAACATATACCTATATATGTAACAAGTATTCAAAAACTTATTATGTTGCAATTGCTAAAACTTGGCATGAGTCTAAAATTGGAAGTCTAAAATTAGAAGTCAGCACAAATTCAGTTAATTTTCTTAACATTCTGTACTCGTGTCAGGAAATTAAATGGGAAGTAATTCTATCGATGTTCTCTCGGATTTTCTTACACAGGTGGAACGTAGGAACATTGCGGTGGAGAGCTGCGACGCGAAAAACGAGAGGACGACGAGCGAGAAGGTAGAAGAGGATGATCATCGGGTGGAGGCGAAATCGGATCAAGCGCAAGAATTACAAATACAGATGCAACCGCAAATGCAGCAGACTGACACGCGAGCTGACAGGTAAGCACGCGATTCTTCAGTGAATTGACAATGATATCAGACCAAACCGGAAATGTCTCGATGCTTCTTAATGTTAATCGCACTATTGACGGACTACCTCGTCAATGAAAACGACGAGCGCATTTAAATCTTTTATTTCCTGAATGTTAAAACAACGAAAAAGTTTCCAAGATTCAATAATCATGGTAATTTAATGACTATGATCTGTTCAATAGCACAGCATTATTTATTTGTCGGGTGTGTGGAATGTTAGATTGATTAGAACGTCACGACAAACAGCAGACTAAAGAAAGCTTTTAAGAAAAAGACACGCGCCATCGCGAACTTTCTCCACACAGCGATATTTTCCCACGACGAAACTTTGGGAAATTACAGCAGTCAATCTTCTCGAGATACGGCATGTTATACGATCGTACAAATATAGGACTGACAGAACTCGGCAATATGTCAATATGACTAATTAGATGCGATCGAGTTACACGCAAATTCAGGGCACGTTAAGTCTATAATGCGCAACTCATATTCAATTAAATGTAACAAAGATATCAATCATTCTAATTACATTAGATAACAATTTATATTACAATTAATTTCGTTAAATATTTATCATTTAATATTATAAATAAATATCGATAATAAACATGATCCAAACTGCATGAAAATGTAATTAATGTTGATTTAAATCGCATACATAAAATTTAATTTAAAGAGTTAGTACATTTAAAAACAAATATATATGTTACATCACCTATTGTAATATCTAAACACTAATATCTAAATCTTATAAAAAATCAAATTATTTAATACTGAAAAATTTGAAATGCAATATCTACTAAAAATATAAAATTGCTTCAAATTAATATAGAATTTCTACCGTGTAAAGCAATAATGTTCAAACATCATAAAGATCGAATTTCATTACTAGATTCTACAAGCGATTTTGTATTTAATAGTCATCTTGGGAAATTCGAGAGGTTCGGAGATAGTATCGCAGCGTGAGGTCTACAGGGCCTGAAAATCCTTAATACGTTCACGTACCTATGTACTAGTGCGTGTTATCAGATTAATTAATTCTCAATGTTCAATGGTCTTAGTCGCGAAATTTACAGCTACCAAGCAGAACGTTACGTGATTTAATGACCGAAATAGACTAATGGACTCTCGCGTATGGCAATATCACATCTCTATCATAGAAACATATTAACAAACAAAAATTCTCTTCGTTCAATATTTATACAGGACAAATCAAGAAATCAACCAACAAATAAATTATCGATTTTATTTCTTTTTCAATTTTTAATATTTTTTCTTCAAGAACTTTCTATGCATTCTATTTGTTATTCCAATACGCTTCATTATAAAATGTTTATAAAGATTATCAAATATTAGGTAAGGAAGAAAGAGTGACAAAAACGAGTAATGTAAAATAATGTTTTCATTTAGTCAGTTGCAAATTTAATGTATTTAATGGCAGCAAGTCCTGAATACGAACGTCCGGATTAACACATTCATTGTATCTCGCATGCAGATATATTCATGTTGAGTCTTAATACAAAAAGATAATCACTGTTTAACTCTCTCGAAACTCGATCTCGAGCTAAATGGAAATGAGGAATAAATATAATGTATAGTTAACAATAATTAATTTATAGGAAGTAAATAATTACGAGAACGTTTAACGTGTGTGTGTATATGTGTGTATTATTATAAAATCGTTGTATTACAATATTCGTGAAAATCAGTCTACCTTTCGAAATGACATTGGATTGACTAAATATGATATATCGTGTATTTCTTTTTATTTAATAATGTTAAATTAAGACAGGTCAAGATAATCAAATTAAATAAATATTTTCCACAAAAGACTGATGAAAAATTACAAGTACTATTGCTCATTGATCAAATGAAGAAAGGAAAATATAAAACGTGTTATTGCAATTTCACAGAGAAATGATAAATAGAAAAATTATTATGCAGGATATGTAGTATGCAAGTAGAAAGCAGGTATCAATAAAATCCGCATTTCTCCAACGGAATTACTTTGCCAACAAAACGGGTTAAATTAATGTTCAACTTACTGCCTTTAGCGAGTTTATTTAATGTATTTTCGAAATATAGAATAAACTGTTAGTTAATTATAACAAGCTAATTAATTCATGCGCGGCATGAAGCTTTGGCCGAGTATAAATTGAAATTTAAAGCGTTGAACGTACTGAAACGGCACGCAATTTCGCGCGTTTCTGTCAACGATCAGCCACAGTTATATCGGAAGAGTCGACGATATCTGCACATCCCGTGATATCGGCGTAATAAATACGGGAAACTAGTGAAATACGCATCTAAATTGGGAGCGTCGGAACGATTTACGGATCTGCAAAAATTCTAGTTTCGAAGAGATGGATATCGCTTACGCAATCGATAAAACGGAATTCAACTTGGTATGCGACAAACACGACGGCGTTAACGCCACAACGTCAAATCAGATTTACCTCGTCTCGCGGTATATTAATAAATCTGTAATCCACCACACATTACAAAATTAACTATAATCTCGAGATTTTCATTATGGTGTATCGTGTAAACGTTAAGAGAAAACATTGATGGAATGTAATTATTGAAAGCAGAAGAGCGATAACAGCGCGAAAGAAAATAAAATAATAAATAAAATAATATCATCGTAATTTTAATGTCGATACTGGAAACAAGCTATTATGATCTACATCTTCATTAAAAATTTTGTGAAATATTCTCACTGAGTTAATATTAGTTAATATTAGTACATTTATAAATGAAGGTAATACTTTTAATATTAAAAGATACAGAGAGATGAATTCATATTCAATCACTGACGCCGGCATTAATAAGCGCGAAATAATTATCGGTGGAATATACAAGTTAGTTGAATAATGTTCTCAACATCATTACTGCTAATAATATTTGTTTATTACCGAGTCGTTAATTTTAATATTTAACGAAGCCCCCACCAGTTTCATTAGTCTTACGCTAAACGCTTGAAATGAAGCGGCGACAACAAACGTCAAAATGTATGCAGATTTATACATTGCGCGTAATTCAACGCCGACGCCGACGAGTACAGTAGTATCACTAATAAAGGAGAAAACACAGGGGTTGAAAGAGAAAACTCGTTACGGCTAACAAAAACACGCATTCTATTTTTAACTACTTAATAGAACAAGAGGAAATCGGAATTTATAACAGCAAGTTTCTTTACACGTTAGTATATTTAAACGCTAATGATCAAAAGCGAATTCAAGTAATAAGAATATTTAATGAAACAGAATTATCTTTCAAATATCACTAAGCAGAAGAGCCGTTAGAGATATCGAACATCTTTCATGCCTTATTTTTGAATTTATGTGACACAAATTTCATTATTACTAGTCATAAATATGTATTTGGGATAAAGTATTCCGTACTTTCGACTCGGATCAACGATCTTTCGCAACATCGTAATAACTGTCAAATGAGATCGTGTGTAACCGCAAACTTTTATTTGCAAGAGCGAAATATCTAAAATGCCTGCGACAATTCGAGCGTGCATGCATCCGAAGAGATGGTTGAAATGAGAAACCGCGACACAAGTATAAGTACATGTGGAACCTCGAGCGTTGCCGCTAGGAGATTTGACGATGGCGGAAAGAGCAATCGAATGGAAGGCAAGGTTTTCAAAAGATACCTGTATGTGAGCGTAAGAAGATACAACAACTGCAACCTTGAATTTCTACAACTTTACCATTGTATATATTATTCTATATCTATTATTCATATTGTATCTTTACTTTCGTTATGTATACACTTATTCTTTTCTATGTTGTATTATCATACTGCAAAGTCGCGTCTCTGTTACGAAAAGAATTTAATAAACGCGACGCGGAAAATTGCAAGAAAATTCGTGGAACATCACGTAATGTATTATTGACGTGAATTCCTGACTTCTTTCTTATGCGCACCCTTAGAATGCAAGTAATCACAAGATGTATCTTTATATTACGCAAAATGTTACGCAAAGATATAAAATGTTACAAATTGTACGTTTTCGTACGTGAACACAATTTTCCGCGCACGTCTCTCACGTCTCTTTTTCTTCTGAAGACAGACAGCAACTGGTATATGACGTAAGAAAAGCTGCGCCGTAAAAGTCCGTCAGACGTAAGTTCGTAATTACTCTCTGCAATGGGCATAATTAGCGGTTCCAAGAAAAATACCAAATTTCTGTGTTTGCTAGAAACTCGAGATCTGCAAGATCAACACCGCTCGAGAAAGAGAAAACATCGTAAGAGCGTTTCAATGCGAATTCCTCTTCGCGCTTGTGAAATATGAAATAGCGAGGGAACTCCCCTCGAGATGTTCCTTTATCCGTGTACTTTTTCCCCGCATCTTTCTCTCGCTCCCTTATGTATTTATATACCGCGTCCGATTTCTGCGTCGATATTTACGGCGTGACGTGTTCGCGCGCAATGCAAGTGTACCGGCAAAATATCCGGAACACTAATGCGACAGTACGTTGAGCTTGATACGCCCACGGCGTGTAACGCGAGGTCAAAGGCAACACCCGTAACGGGTTCATTTTTTATCTCGCGATTTGAGATCGAAACTTCAAAGCCCTCTTTAGAATTCTTCCCACGTCTCTCCACGGTTGTGCATTTTCAATCCTCCGCGGCGCAAATCGGAGGAGTGTTTACCATGTTGCTATCCGCGTGGGCGGAGGGGTAATACGATTATATTATACAATCACGAAATAATAATAATAATCCGTATCTCAAGAGTATTATCTTAATTTATTATGTGGTTAATTGTATTAATATGAAATGATGTTTACGTTGCAACATCGTGCCATCTTAATTACAAATATTTACTTTGAAAGAGGAAATATCCGACATTCTCATAAGAATCGTTTAGGAATTATAAGGAGAATTCGCATTTTTCTCGAATTTATAAATATGTTCATCGGCGTGTAATTCTATTTAACAGTAGCAAAACTAATTATTTGGAATGTTTTAACAGTCGGCAGCGGAAAAGCTGCAGGCGACAGAAATGTAGCGCAAGAATTGTACGCGCTGTAAAAGAAATAGCACGCGGTCAAGGCGATAAGATCCTTCTATTTTCACGAAAAATCTCATCACCAGCAACGCTTGAAACACGATATTGTACCATTTGCAGTTACTAGATACTGTATTCGTAAATTACACAAGAATGTAGCTTTATCCCTGTATCTTTATCTTTATACTTATCGAGAAAAAGGCTTCTTTTCAAACGTGCCGTATAATTATGTCACATATAAATATATGGTATTTTTTTTTATACAATAAATTATGTGTTATGCGCGAAATAAAAGTGGACACGCGAAGTGATCGCACAAGATTTAAAGCTATCAAATGATGCTAGAATGTGTACAATTCACCATGGATATATATTCACGACGGAACGCGTTACGTCCGATCTCCGGATAATGTCTAGAGAAATATACAACATCAAATCTCACTTCGTGAATAGACGCGGCTACATCGATCGTTTGTATTGCAATCTTTTCCAATATCTTCTTCTCATCCTTTTATTTTATCGCAACAATTGTATTTGACGAAGATGAAAATAATTTGATACCGGCTACGATATAAAAGAGGTTCATATATCAAAAAGGTTCATATATCAGAAGGTAATAAATAAGAAATTGCTATCTTCATAAGATCCGTCATAAGATTCCATAGAAGATACGTCAACAAAGTTAGTAAGTTATTGATCATTTATTGAGATACGTTACAAAAACAAAAACTTTCTAAAATAATTGTAGATCAATATAGTATATGTATGTAATAGATTTATTTATTAAAATGGCGTGACTATCGAGCAAATAATTTTAGAGAAAAATCAATAATAGCAAATACAATATTGTTATATTCAAGCGTATTGTTATAGCATATTCTTTCATATTATATTATTGCAAACACGTAGCGTGCAATAATATATAACTGAAAATTTGATTAAGTAGTATAATGCAATTGCATTTTGAATCAAGAAATCATTTCATAAACAGAGAAAAAATACACTGTTTTATAAAACTATATTGTTGTCACATAATAGCAAGTATTATTTCGTATAATTATATTTTAGCAATGCTATTTATAATATGTCGCTTAAAGAAAAAATGGATAACGGACAAATTGGATAAAATAGTGCATGTGTTTGTCGAATAGCAATGCAATATCTCAAGAAAATAACCTATGTGTAAAAAATTACGAGTTGTATTTTTTTTCCTTCCTGTGCAGAATGTCGTGTAAATTACGAAAATTGACAACAAATGACAACGATTGGTGCAGCCGGTCGACAGTCGTAATCAATAAAAATAATAAGATGAGAAATGCAGAAAGAAAAACGTTTCCGATACATTCGGAAGGACATTATTTATTGCGCAATAAATGAATGTGTTCAAATATCGAATATTTTCCTATAAAATACTCTAACAATTTAACAACTTTAACAGAATAATATAATATCTCGAGAATGAAAATTTGCCGTATATCCACAGGAGAGTTATTAAACTTGTTTAAAACACGTATTAAATTCATAAATATATAAAGTATTTTTATTTTTATCTTTATTCACTAAATATTATACGTACAAAGATATGCAATGCGCTTAATGAAACTTAATAACTGTGCATAATTAAATATGAGGAGCGGAACTTTATTAATATCGGTTAAATTGTCTTATATACTGCACAAGATCCTATAATAAACCACCATTCTAAACAAAATTGTGTGTGTTCGACGTAACAATAGTCTTCAATTATATATAAATTTACACGATACTGAAATAACACACACTCACATAGCTAAACAATCAACTGCTAAGTGTTTATATAATCCTGATATACTCGTATCTTTAATATCGCAATTTATCCGTAACTTATCGATAAATTAATAAATTCTCAAAATATATAAAGCTTAAAAACTGATATATTTGACGTAACAATCTTCCTCAATTATGTATGAATTTACACGGTATGGAAATAACGCGACAATACACACACTTACACAGCTAAACAATCAACTGCCAAGTGTTTACACAATCCTGATGTATCTTTAATACTGCAATTTACCCGTAACTCATCGATAAATTAATAAATTCTCAAAATATATAAAGTTAAAAAACTGACTTAACGAATAACGTAGAATTACGGTCATTCATTTTTAAACAGAAGACAAGGGACGAAGTTGTTGACGTACTATTATGACTTTTAATGAACTGAAAAAAAAACTGATGAAAGCATCTACGAGCGCGTTTGACGTACGCTGCTTTGCACAGACAATAAAGTGTTAATGTATATACTTTTTTTATCGTGTTGACTAACGAACATAGACGTAAACACGAATATTCCAGTTTTATCCCTACACGTATGCAAAACATATGCAGCAGGTGAGATAAAGCCGATTTTTTTCTAAAAAAAAGAAGGCAACCGGCTGGAATTATGCATTTCGCGTTCTACGAGATCGCGAGAGTTAATACAAAACAGGGTGTTCCTCCGTCGAATGCAAACTAGATAAAGAAGTGCATTTTTGAATAACATACTCAGGCAGCGTGTTGAACAAGCAGTAACAAAATTTAATATTAATTTTATAAAAATCAAAGATTATTTTAAGAATTTTATACTAAGAATGTAGATGCTTCCGTACGTGCGTGTGTGTATGTGTGTGTGTGTGTGTGTGTGTGCACTGTTAAATCTATAGTGTCAAATTTAACCTTATTTAAGTTATTTATTTAAGAATTATTTAAGAGTTGAATAATTCAAAACAATTCAAACGATGGAATTTAACCCAAATTTGGATTAAATTCCATTAGTTTTATTACAAAAATAACTATATTGTTTTAGTTAAAAATAACTGTATATTAAGTAGAAGCATTGGCGACTTAAATAAAGTAAATAACTTAAATAGGATTAAATTTGACACTACAGATTTAACAGTGTGTATATGTTTCATAAATCGTGCTTTAACAAATCGTGCTTTTAAAATTTGATTTAAAAAATCGCTTTATCATTGTCCATATTCCTTAGGATATCCGTTATATAGAGGAACGCATAAAATGAACAGTAACTCTAGTATAAAAGCGTATTCTCCAAGTATTCGGAGAAAGCGAGTGTATAATCGAGAGATCTCATAGATCTTAATTACATCAACGACGGCGCTATAGAAAGGTACATAATAAATTCGAAGCTCGGCGAAAGTACGTCTGAGCCACCGAGCACTTCCCTTAGTCGTAACAACGAAGAAAGAACGGCCTCGCCATCACATTCACAAAAGAAAATTGCTTCGGCAATGTCACCGCTTTTACTCAATGAATTTTGCCAGACATTCCTTCGCGGTCGGTTTATTCTTTACTCTCTTTACTCTCTTTCATATACTTACAACATATTCCACGAGTATATATATATATATATATATATATCAATTTTGACTGTTTTGCTATACGTGTTTATATTAAAAACAAATAATAGGGGCCATGCAATAAGCGATTTTGCACTACGACACTATGACGAACGAAACAAAACAATGAGACTGAAAAAGCGAAAAGAGGATAGGCAAAGAGAGAAAGAGAGCGACAAAGAAATACGAAATAACGTACGTCGCATATCGATGTGCGTTTCAACGTATCAAATAGCACACTGTCAGAAACTCGTTCAAAATGGATTTCAATTTATTATTTGCAATTCAAAACTCTTGCACAGCCTTTGAAAAATGTTGTATAACGAAAGGTTTGCTCCGATTACAATTAACGCCTAGATTTCAAAGTAAATCAATTCTGATATTATTTAAGCACACTCGACATCAACTAAAGTTAACGCTTAAATAATCATATTAAAAAACAAATAACACGATTATTTATTTGTGTGATTATACAATTATTCAAAACTTTGTACGCACGGCATCAAACGCCGTATGTACATCCTACTTGCATTAATAAAAGGTTATTTTGTTTTCAATTTTATAAATTTATACATCTATGAAATTAGCATTACGTCACATTAGCTAACAATAAAAATTTATAAATATTATAAAATTTTTTATAAGTCACGTAGATATTGTGCTTAAAATTTTTTTTTTTCAGAAATGCAGAAAGTAATGTAAAATTTAAGACCCTGACGAGTTATTGAAACTTGAGACTCCCTCCCGATGCTGAAAGCTTTTATCAAGCTAATTAATTTTCAAGCAGTCTACTACTTCATTAACCTGAATAATATAATATAGGAGGTTATGCCGAGGTATTTTTTGAAGAACAGAAAGGGCGCTATGATGATTGGCATATTCGTGATATCCTGAGGTGTTCCACGAGTCATTAAAATTGCTTTCATCTACTGGCAATATTTCAATACTTCATCAACTTCCAAAGAAGCTAATCGTAGGTTTGAGAGTTCACAGCCTGCCGCTTTTATTATTACGGTTTGTATTTCATCAAGAAATTGATTGTAAAATTTTTGCAAAGAGATAAAATAGGAATGTTAATGATTTTTACAAGTGAATTCAGTGTGTTACGTCATCAATCTTGTAACCGGATAATTTTTTAAATATTATTTTCTTATGTCATTGAAAGCTTTTTTAAAGCTGCTTTGAACGTAATATAAAAAGGATTTCATGATTGCACAGGATCAAACGGAATAAAAACTGAGGACTACCTTCTAATTTTTTCTACTGAGTACCTTACTGTTAAGAAGAGTAAGCTTTAATAAAATTGAAGAGATTTAAACTTGGACTAAATCCGATTGAGAATGACATAATGTGGCTTACAATCAAAATCGCATATGATCATAATTCCTCAAACATTTATATCGCGTTTCCGTAAGTTTAATTAATTTAGTTTAATTTTAAGATTAGTTCAAGGTGATTTTGCGCTACGTTAATTTTATGTATTGCGAAACGATAAATTCAAATTTAAGCCAGCCACAACTTATATTTATATGCTGTTTTTGTGTAAATTTTAATTTACGATAACACTGAGAGAAAAAAATGATTGCAATTATTATTCATAATTTAACTACAATTTTTAGTCATTTTCGGTGCTCTATATAAGTATAGTTATAGTTATTTTAACTATGCAAATTATAGCTGCTTCAACATATACGATTATCACAATCCTATCAAGTTTATTCATTCATGCACTATATCGTGAAAATAATTGTTTCTTTATATTTTTTCTTTTATATATTTTTTACTTAAGCGAATGTTAAGAAAAAATCTAAAAAATCTATTAATCTTTATTTTATTTACCTTTCCTATATTTATTCCTCAGTTATCATCCTTGATATTTTACTAATGTATATTATATATTAATATTTGAAATTATCATTTATTTAGAGTACAATTTTTTTATAATTGGTAGAATTATAAATATCATGTTATTATTACTAATAGTATTAATAACTAAATTAATAATATAATTCTCCATTAATAATATAAGTATAGAGCTCTTAACTATTAAAATTATTTTATAACTATAATTGTAATTATTTATTTTGTAATTATAGTCACAAATACTAAATAGTTTTCCATTAGTGTATTTAGATAAATATATTACACCAATTTATTAACGTCCTTTAACATATAGCAATAATATAATATCAAGAGACACGGTACTCGTATATATTGATTTGGAAATACATTACGTTTATTATCCGTTATATTCGTTATAAAATATGCATTACAAAGGAATTTGTCGAATACTTTCAATTACATTTCTATTATCTATTATGGCTTGTTTGAATATCGAGCGATGAATCAGACGCTTCAGAATGCGTACTTTTTATTATTCTAAGGATCGAATCAAATCGTTGAGAAAAATGCAATATGAAATTGTAATCGCATAAAGTGCAAACGGCACAAAACGATCGTACTAATCGAGCAAATAATATCACAATAGAGCTTGTATGTAACGCGTATCAAGATATCAATACGAGCCTCTCGATGATGTTGAATCGTAACGTGCATCGCTGCCCGATCCATTTACGAGGAAGATTGTCCCATGCACCGCGGTTCAATGTGATGCGTTCATCGATTCGCGTTACGATTGCACGTCATTTGAACGCGAAACAATGAATCCCGAGTGACAGTGCATGGACATTTGCCTCTGTAAAGTTATCAGTCCAGAATTTTCAGAATACTGATGATACAGTCGACCAAGTTCTAAATAGCTAAAATTCTCCTTCCACAGAGGGTTTTAGAATTCCTGATACGTTCCAGAAGGAATTTCGCTAATTAAAAGATAAAGACGAAGATATGGGTTGATAACAAGATAAAAACTTTGTGTTTTCACATAAGAAAATTGGTAGTAACTTTGTCTTTTTTTTTATTTTTTAATCAAGATCGATCATGACACTTTTCTTAATGGAAGAACTCTAGAAGTGCTATCAAACAACATCAGATCTGTGAAAAAAATTTTAATATACACAAAAAAAGTTAGAAAATTTTTATTTTAAAATTAAAATTGTTTTTACAACTTTTAATTTTCATTTTTCATTATTTTGTGTTAATAGCTTTTGTCAAGATTCTATAAATCTTCAAGGAAAGGCTAAGATTAATTACATCGAGATTCTTCAAAAAGATAATCTCTATGAATAAATATTAACGGTGATTGTTCTGGAAGTATAATTATTCTAGTAAAAGTATTACTAGCATCGACCCTTCCTGTTCGTTTTATCGAGCAATTTACAAAATTTCAAAGTGCGTTTAATAAGAGAGCCGTGAGATGAAAACTCGCAACAGAGGAAAATTATTTTCCCGGTTGAAGAAAATTATTTTCTCGCTGCGATAACCAGAGACCGTTTCATTATAATAACAAAATAGATGACTGTCTGGGGCCTCGCATTCGCAACAGCCTCGCTAGATCGCAACCAACACTTTAACCGAGAACCTTATCCGTGCCACGCGATGGTAGCTTAGCTGGGTCTCATCGCGTTACATGCCGGCGCTTAAATAAACTGTAATCCACGGAGGCCAACGGAGCATCAACAAAATATCACGTGGACGCGATAAGAATATCGGCCATTTGATCAGGCCCGCAGGGAGACGTGGGCAGCTTTCAGCTCATGGGATTTATTTCCCATTTCCGGCATGCCAACCGTGATTCAGATCGTATCATCATCGCGAAAATTGAACCTTGACCTCTTGAAATTTCTATTCATTCCACGTTTGCACATATATGTACGTACAACGATGAAGAACAATGAGATTTATTTTTGACAAGGCGCAAAAGTAACATTGACATTGCCACGTATAACTGCATTGATGTGGTTTTTAAACGGTCTGTCATGCTGAACGCGTGCAATATGCATTCTGTGTAACGTGTCAAAAAGAATAGAGACACAAGAGATCTCTTCAAATTTTTGTCATTACTTCATAAAAATTTGTTGACAAATTGTCAATAATTTATTTAATTATTATAAAAAGTAAGTCAACTGAAATCCATATTTTATTTTACTCGACATGCGCATATAAAGCCGTGTTTCTTCATCGATGCGTCATTCATATAAGTATTTGGTGCATACCCCGCGCTGGCTCCGCGACATCAAAGCCACGCTTTCAACGACGACGAAAAAATTTTATTCCGTCCGCTCCGCTTTAGATTTCAAGCCCTCACAATAGCATACGACGAGGCGTTCGTTTCCGTTTGCCTAGCACCTGGACCGCGAGAACTGCAACGCACGTCAAGCCACGCAGTTCTCGTAAAACGACGCTCAATAATGGGCACCGCGGTGCGAAACGACCAACGTTAACGTCTCGATGCATCCTGAAATTCGAACGTGCGGTGCAATCGTGCCCCGCGATTGACGCGGTTCGCATTCAATTCGAACACCACGATTGATAAGGTTGAAACTTGTGGTAATTTGAGTATGCACATACGCATACCGAATACGGTGTACTAAGTACTTACTTGCTATGCATTTTTGCTAAACGCGCGAAGCAATATATTAATCAATGATAAAAAATTTATTATAATAACATGTATATTTTATATATTTATTATAATATAGTAATACTTATTACTTAAAGATATTTATTTATTAATTATTACTATGAAACACATTTATTATAAATTTAAAGAAATTGAGGCTCGCGTCGGCTCGCAAAGGCATTATTTATGAATATTTATTATAGTACTTGTAATATATAATATAATATGATATGATCATCAAAATATCTCCTTTCATAGCCAAAAGAATTCGAGAGAACGAATTTTATTATTATAATACTGTCATTATAATCTCATTATATTTATATTATTATTATAATAATTAATACAAATGGATAATAAGATGCGTTTACGTAAAATTCGGAATGCACAAAAGAACTGACGTTGAGGAATCGTTTCTTTATTCCATAATAATAGATCTTATGAATCTGACAAAACAGTGATATACTTTAAACAGATGTATTTCAAACAACATTTTATTAAGTATTTGATAGCGAAAACAGTTTGTTAAGATCCGCGTTAGTTTCGTTTAAAACCAAACATCCATCAAAATCTCTGCGTTTATCATTTTACGTGAAAGGGAAGCTCGGCGTTTGAATTTTGCGTAATTAACTCGTAGCACATCCATCGTAAAACAGAATTGAAAATGCATTTCCGGGCCGGATTGCAACGTATGCCATTTTAAATGTTTATATGCTGGCGATTTATGCGATCTTAACGCCAGGTTACGGCTTTTTCTGTTTATTGTTCGCGATATGCGCATTTCAATCGGTGTTTTCCATTGCACACTGCTGTTTTATGCGCTGTTGTGCTATTCGGGGCCAATCGAACATTTACATAACAGGAATGCAAGATGGGATATGTTAAAATCAGTTACGATTTTGCGAAGCGCTCCAGCTTCGATATTTTGAAGCGCGAGAGATTACTGAGAGAATTATTTAATGTGCTAATAGTAATGTGCTTAGCAACATTACTGTAAGAGTCTCACATTTTATCGGACGTAAAAAATTTTTTCTAAATGTAGATAAAATTTTTAATTGGGTTAATGGAAAGATACATATACATATATATATATATATATACTCACACACACACACACACACACACATATGGCTTGCTCATATAGAATAGAATATTTATTCTTTAGCATATTGGAAAGATACATATACATATATATATATATATACTCACACACACACACATATATGGCTTGCACGCGCAGTTAAATTTATTAAATAAAAAGATGTTATAAAAGTAATTTCTGCAATTTTAATTTCTCTCAGCTATTCTTTGTCAAAGTGCAATCAATTATGTACAACGTTCCAATTAGCTTCAATAAAAAAACAATATTGCAAAATAATTACATAGATAATTGCTGCGATTAATTAATCTTCATAATTCGAATGCACACAGTTGAAAAATTTATATTAAATTGAACACATTTTACGTGTCCTAAATAGTCCATTCAAAAATTCATTTTGTATTAATTTAACATAAAATGTACTCAAAAGTACAGGTCCATTTTTATTCACCAAAATATATCCCGTTAAAATCTAATTCGTTTATCTAAAAAAATTCTCGGAAAAATAAATTGGTTGTGCGTTCTTTTTAAATTAATAATTCCCAAAAATGTACACTTGCTGTGAACTGCAGATATAAAGAAGAGCAAACTCGCTGAAACAATACGCGATATTCCTTCTCGTATGATTTTTCGAACATAAGTGAGCGGTCCAAAAACCGAATAATAGCGTGGGTGGTAAATATTCATAAACTATCGTTATGTGAGATAAACAAAATATTTTAACTTTCTCTAAAAAGAACTTTCCCTTAAGTAAGTATTGTATTTGTCAAGTATATCAAAATATCAATTCGTCGAGCAGTTCCGTATCCTTGTTAGATCCATTCGATTGTTCTTTTATATGTATCATTTCAGAAATTAATCTTTTAGGGTAATTGGATTTGAAATCCAGAACTCTAACATTGCCCCAATCAAACGAAACCTAATATGATTGAGACCTAAAATATGTTGAGAAATAACAGTATGCCTGGACAAATTCAGTTTAATGTTGCTAACGTAATGCTCTTTTAGTCTCCTTTTAAGCATTCTCTTTGTCTGTCCCGCGTAGAATGCATTATAAAAAAACATCAACTTAATACGAAATGTTCAAATAACTCAATTACATTATGTCAAATGATCATGTACGTGGGTATATTAAAAATTCAACACAAATTTTAACAGGACTGCCTTTGAACATAAATATACATATATTTTTTTAAAATATTTTTTACTGTGTACAAGTATTCGTTGGTGAAATGTAAAAAACATGTAGTTTGATTTTGTTAAAAAAATTAGATTCTTATAACATCTTATGGCAAATCAATTTTAGCACATGCCTATTAAACAGCAAAAGATAGCGGCGTCGCGCAAATCAGTACAGTGATGCAACGAAGAATGTTACAGCTGACAGGCAATCTATCATTCTCAAGGTCGGATAATGTGTATAGTACATCGTGTACAATTCCCTGTAATGCAATTACCGCTGCGATAAATTACAATCACGTAGAAGTATCAGCGTCACGCCCCGCGATCTACTTAATTGCGACGCGATCGAAGTTATCTAAGAACGTCTAAAGCTATCAACAGATGGTACTTAGGTATATCCTTCACAAATTGCTTACATTGCAGCATTTTGGCGAAAAGAAGAAGCTCTACCATTAACGACCGAATATTTTTAGTGAAGCGTGTTAATCCATTGCAAATTTCTTTTCTCGCATGGCATCTAATTTTTTATTTGAGTTGATCTCAACGATTAAACTTTAAAAATTAATATTAATGTGAAATTTAATTAATTTTAAATAAATATTTTATAATAAAATTTTATAAATATTAAATTTATTTGATTTCCCAAATGCCAAGAATATTTTCATTATATATTAGATATTTTTAAATTTTAATTAACCAAATAAAATTGTGGGTTTGATAAGAAATTTATTGAAATAATTTCCAATAACATTTGACTGACCGAATTTTTCTACTACGCTTGGATTATATTTTTCACCGGTGTAACCAAGAGATTAAGCTATAAATATAAAAATTTTGTTGAGAACAAATCCTCCACGCCCGACGCACAAACCCGCGCATGTTTATTTCGTTTTCATGCAAAGCGGCACAAAACCGGGAAGCTATCTTGCACGACGCAAAACTGTCATGGCAACCTACAATTAAAACGGCGACAAATTACAAACCCGCATAACTCGCTTACGGTGTAACCGCACGTTTTAACTTATTAATTAAAATTACGCATGCGTTGTCTCGTTAAAACAATTTCGCAACGATTTTCAACGATTTTCACACGTGAAACTGTTTTTGCGAAAAATATAAAATTAAGAAGTCAGCTGCTTGATTGAACTACATAAAACTAGTTTAGATCTTTTCGAAGCAATATAAGGAGTTGTAACTTTTGCAGAAGTAAAAAGCGCATAGGAAATTATATAAGTGTTAAAGTCTCAACCAAAAAAAAAACTGGAAAAATATTCTTTCCGATCCAGAAGAAAACGTTTCTTTCCCACGTGAATCGAGATGTTACATAAATTATTTCTTCGTACTGAATTTAAAGTATTTAAAATAAATTGCTTTCTGTCTGCGCCAACAGCAATACAAATCCAAACACAAATATAAATATACCCTTGTAAAAAAACGTGACGTAGTGGTAGATCGCTATGGCACGTGCCGCACTTTCCCAGTTCCCAACAACCGAGAAACGTGGGAGGAATAAACAAGCCGGCACGATACTATTGTTGGCAAGTGAAATGTCAACAAATGAGATTACTTTCCCATAATCCCCGATGTAAATGCCAGTGATTTGGAACGGTAAATAAATCATATTGCGTCTAGATACTAAATTTATGTCTTTTCTGTCAAGAAATATTTCGCAACTTTACGTAGCTCTCATATATGTATCATTTGCCCGTGCTAAAAATAAATGCAGTCTTCCGATAAGTAGCACCACTCGTTTCGTGTGTGTTTCAGAAAAATCGATACGAGTCCGGACCACATATCGGATGCCGCAATCAGCAGCCAAAGGTAATATGTTATTAGAATGTCATACAAACGTAATTATCAAAATATGTATCGTAATTTTTTTATGTTATGTCTCATTTTTGTGCTTCTAACAAAATATATATAAAGTATTAAAAAAATACTATTATTTGTTGTATCATATGTTTTACACACATTCTTCATATAATTTTTCTTTATTTATAAATATAATAAAAAAAATACCTCATCTTTAACTGACGTTTACATTAGTGTTTAAGATTTTAATTTAGTGACGAAATTGTGACGAAAATTTCTCAAATATAATTATTATAAATAACGAAGTAAATAACGCGCAAGCTATTTAACAAGTTCACATCGTGCCTAAAAAATTCATTGTGATAATATAATACTTGATAGTTAATACTTGATAGTTAATAATTTAGTTTTAATATTATTAATATAACTCTAACATAAATTTAATGCAAGTCAAAACACGCTTTATGTATCGCGTAATACGACATGACTAGAACCGGGAAAATTGAATAATTAAAGTCGTGAGAAATCCTTGATCCGATTATTCCGGACGTATTTGTAGTCTGCTCGGTGGGAAAAGGAAAAGTATTATTGGATCTTCAGGGTCGGGATAATTCGCTTAAGAAAGTCTAGAGGGATGATACCTCAAATTTACACAGTAACGAAAAGGGGAATTTTCTTGAAATAATTCTCGCCAATAGAAATAGATAAAAATATTTATGTCATATGTTATACATATGACATATCATTAAGTTATAATATTTCACTCACATATCAAACATAAATAAGTATTAGAAACAAATTGCCTCATATTTATTAAAATACCTTATTATATTTATTAAATATATTACATTTCTAAGACAGTAACAATATATGTATAATATACATTGTATATTGAATCTTTAGTTTTGTCTTTTAAAATCTTTCAGATTGAACTATCATTTCAGACGAAACAAACACTGATAGTACAGAAAGTAAACGATACAAAGCAAATAGGCTTTTGTTTTAAATAAAATAGAAAAAGATATTTAGCTGAGAATCCAAGGCAAACTTTCGATTCTTTATTTCATATATTCATATATTTCATCTTTATGCTGTTTCTTTATTATATACATTATTTTGAAGTTGTATTTTATCATACTTTTCAAACGCTTTTATTATTTAACTGTTTAATCGTACAACTTGTTCGTTCATATTTTATTTTGCTTTTAGCGTGTTTTTATTTTTCAACTGCGTGTCATTGTGCTATTGAAACACATGTGAAAAAGCAATCTAAAACAGACGAAATAAAAATCTTCCTTTTCGTTGTTCTCTATGTACGTTCAGTGTTATCGACAATATAATGATGACACAGAGCTAAATCCTATGTATGTCTTTTTAATTTAAAAATATGTTTAACTAAACTTTGTGAATTTAATATTAATTTTAAAAAAATTTCTCATTTTAAAATCTTAAATATACCGATATAAAAAAATAATGTAACAAAATACTTTAAAAGAAATTTTTATTAAAATTTAATATAAACTTTAATTTTAATATTGAACATATTTTTTAAATTAAAAAATTTAAAAGATGATTTACGATCTTCTTTTAGAAATATAGTAAATTCTGCTGTCGCTTAACATTATTTATTAAATAATATTAGCGGAAAGCAATTCCACGCTTATGCAAGAAAAAAGCATAAAAAAGAATTCTGACTGAAAAAAAAAAAACATCTAACAGAATCTCCGTGATACACAGTTAGGTCATCGTAAATCCTGCTTTAATGCGCTGTAACAGCATCTTTCAAACACTTCTACGATAAGTATACGTATAATCGCAACGTGAGTTTGATTAATACGCACGCGGTGGTTTCAGACCTCGCGTTTAATTTAAAAACAAGGTTTCCGCGGAAACAACGGGATCAACCATAGTGCAGTGAATTCTGTTGTCAAGTTTAATTAAAAAGCGTTGCCGATACCATAAGACGCATTCTAAAGAACATTTGCAATAATTAACATCTCACTTCGTTAGAAAGAGTCAGAGGCGCTTGATGATACGTGCACCATAAGATAATGATCGCATATGCAATCGTAGAGTATCGATCGCTGATGGTTAATCGTCCCGTTTCTGTCAATCCCTGTTTAAACAATTATATGAACTTTAAGCACAAATTGTAATTTAGAATTAAAGCTAAATTCTACCAATTCATTTTTTTTTCAACATTTTCTATTTTGTGTGTATCAAGAAAGATTGACAATAAATTGGTAAAAGCTAAAGATTTTGCGCAATCTAATCAGTAACTAAGGACCACTATAAATTTTACCAATATCAAACATATACGCATACACACGCGGCATTATGGCAGAAATTTCATTAAGCCTCGTGAGAGATTGTGGTTTTAGTTGCCATTCTCGAATGCATATTGACACAAACGCGAGGTCGTCAGGGTCTTTGAGATAAGAGTTTTAGCTAACTATTATCAACCGGCCGAAATGCCATAATGCCAATGATCGTTATTCAATTCGATGTTGCTAATCAGCACAAAAGTCGTTGAATATCGTAATAGTCGACTCTGATTATGCGAAACAAATGCAGATGCACAATTCCCACGAGTACGGATCATTTATTTTAATTACTTGTTGCGTTTGAACGATTGTTCGCGGATAAATGGCCGATGATCAGTAGAGCCATTGTTAATTGCCGTCGCGTATTAAATAATGAGAGGACAATAACGCGTGCGTGTGTGTTCGCTTTGTCACATTATCTCCGTGAAAAAGTTGCCGGGATCAAACACAAACGTATCTTGATGTAGTATTACAGTCGATCGCATTTAAATAAGCATATTTACTCAACTTACACGAACGCATAGCGCGCATTTGATGATGTGCCATTGTAACAAATGAATGCAGTTGATATCAAGCGACACGCAGGCAGGCAGGGCAAGCGAAATCCCGGTGAATTGATAGCTCGCTTGATAAATGATAAATGGAATAAAGCGGATCGGACCTACACCAATCCGTATTGTAATCGCTAGTAACTGCTCCGAGCCAGAAGCAACTTCGAGAGATGAATTAACTGATAAATTGTCTCGGACAGGTGCAAAGACTCCAATGCTGAGACAACAGACTAGGGTATGATGAATCTCTCTGCCGAAAGCTTCGGTAGATTAAGGGATCACAATGTCTATCTCAAAAATATCGCGTTAGCCTTTCTGCATTCCTAATGCTATATCTATACTTTAGATCGTTGTATTTTACAAAAACTGCATAGCGTAAATAAATTTGTAATCCTCTGGCATCTGGCAATACATGCTGCTATAATGGCTTTCCTCTAAATGATACTTTAAGACGAAACGTCATTTCAATAGTTCTTTTTTTGTGCTCTTATAGAAAATATAATCGGTGTCTCGATATTTTGTCGTTATCAGGAATGTCCTCAATTATTTTGCATTTGTTTCATCGAAAAAACGTTCGTACATTTTAGTCGTGGCCGTAACTGTGCGTACAGCGATATAGCTTCACATTCAGTTCACTCACAATCAGCACAATAGCGAAAGGATTAACTGTCATCAAACATTGTTTAGATAGAAAAGAAAATATAGATGTTTTTTTGTTTTTGAATGTGCAAACTACGAATTCGATAAGTAAATTTGCATTTACAATAAGTTTTATACTCCATCGCAGCATTGAGCCCTTTCTGATTTTTTTATTAAATAAAAGAATTATATAAATTTTAATATTCTATCCTTCAAATTTATCTTTTTCTGACAGAATATAGAATATTTTGTGACTTGCAGGGTGTACAAGAAATCCTCGCCGAATAATAAGTTGACACTTTATCTAGCCAGCAGAGATATTATCGTCAGTGAAGCCAAAAACGACAACAAACTTCTAGGTGTCCTTTTGGTTGATCCCGACTATGTGCGCGATAAGAAGGTAAGATGAAACAAGACAAATTATATAAAATTTATTCTTAAAAATATAATAATAAAATATTTATTCTTAAGAAATGTCATTTTATTTTGAAGAAAAGACACAGTCACCTACAGAATTTGTAAATTTGGTGTACTTTGTACAAACTGTTTTCAAAACTGTATAACGTTTACAACGTCAATACATATTTATGAAAGAAATTGCTCGAACTAAGACTATCGAATTTTTTGAAATATCAAGTTCAGTGACCGAAATAAGATCTTTGAACTCATAGAGAATCCTTGCTTATAGTGTTAAATCTACTGGAAAGTTTCTCAATGACGTATCGTTCGATGGGAAATTAAAGCTGGAGTACGAATACAATTCCAATTCTCGGAATCAGTCAAAAGAAAAAAGTGGAATTACGAGCTAAACTATATTTATTATCGAAATCTTGGCAAGCTCACTTACTCTTTTTTGACGAGACAATATATCTCTAAATATTCCCGATACATTCAAATCTATTTTATATACACAATGACGTTTTAACATTAATGTAACAATTAAAATGTCTGAATCAGAACGTAAAGTAAAAGTTTTTCCAGAATAAAATCATTTAAGTTATTACCAAGATTGTAAATCCATCAGAATGTATAAGATACATATATTATCCTAAAAACTAAATTGTTATTTTTACAGGTATTCGGTCAGGTGACGTTGACTTTCCGTTATGGAAGAGAAGATGAGGAAGTAATGGGCCTAAAATTTTGTAACGAGGCGATGATGTGTCTGGCCCAGCTATATCCATCCTACGTGGGAGCTCATCATCTGGAGAGCAAAAGCCCACTGCAGGTTGGTACAAAATAATAAAATGAATATAAACGGATATAATAAAATAGATTATGATATCATAAAATTATGATATCCACAAATACTCTAGATTACTCTAAAAAAATTACGCTCTCGTTCTCGTTAAATATTTATTATATCAAAAATAATCTTTTTTTTTAAATTCGTCATTTTTCATTTACTTCGCAATATATCATTTTGAAAGATCTCGCACCTAAAGATGCGAGCTAGTCAATGCGAGGCAATAATTAAAAAGAAAATAATTTCAATACCAGCTCGACGTGAGTTGCGACAATTCTCGTGCGATTTTAGTGTCCGCTATTCGTACACACGTGTTGAAACTCTCGCATCATCGTTACGAGCACAGATGTATTCATAGCGTGTCTTAACTGCACGACATGAAATATAACCCAATATGCTTCAAGGATTTAGGTTATAGTGGAATTTATGCTTCTCTTGATTAAACTGTATCCTATCGCGTGTATAGAAACTGTGATTGGTGGAACTCTATAATTAGTTTAGGTCGTCCAACGATATAATAATTACGATATCGATATAACGACACTGTACGTCGACTGTACGCTCAATGAAGAAATATGCACGAACACGCGACTCGCTACACGAGAATTTCAAGTACCCTGCATTTTGCGACGCGCCGCGCCGCAATCTCGAAGCGGTGCATTTCGAGCAGGACATTGGACGCAATCAGGCGATGTCTTGGTATTAGTAGATATTGATAATCTCTCTAAGCACCTCGCAAGAAGGATGAAGACGGTGAAATGATAAATGAATTTCCGACCATGCAAATCCCATTATATCTTCATCATACTTCATCATGCAAATGAAAACTCTCTAATAATTACCTTCGTGCGTTCTAAATTAAATCTGATTGATTTGATTTTGACATATTCGGAGCTTGAAATGGCAAAAAGACTCTTATATTTCTATTCGTGGCAGCAAATAACAGACGTAAATGTACTATCTATTGTGCAGATCATGAAAAATTTAATTCGTCAAAATTACACTTAATAAAAAACCTATTATCAAATTATATCAAAAATTACACCTAAATTATATATAAATAATTGACTATGTATCTGAAAAAATGTCAGTAAATACTACAAACGAATTAAAACACACAATATCGAATATGTCACAGTATATATGTACATATATTCAGAATGTTTAGCCGCGTAAATCACGTCTCTGCATCGGGCACGGAAAACTATTTTTGCGAACCGTCTATTAAATCTTGCCAACTTCAAAAGCTATGTCACTTATTTCCTCGCCGCGTCTGATTTTTATAGGCACACAAATCGTACGCGTCACCAGCCCCGGCCAGTGAGCGAGAATCAATGCTACGCGATTATAAAACTTTGGATACGGATACAAAGGCATCGCTGATTGCACCATGTTATTCTACAATGTATTCTGATTTAACGCACGGGGAAACAAAAATAATTT
This sequence comes from Wasmannia auropunctata, assembly GCF_000956235.1. Lineage (NCBI taxonomy): Eukaryota > Metazoa > Arthropoda > Insecta > Hymenoptera > Formicidae > Wasmannia > Wasmannia auropunctata. The sequence continues at coordinate 2,311,429 of NW_012026798.1, read as the reverse complement.
TATGCTTTTAAACTAACCTTACGACAGCGCGGCACACGTCTGAACAAGCAATCGTTGCAGAATTCGATTGAAAAAAAATGCACAAAGTGACAAAACGAAAAATAAAGGACACAAACATCAATCTATTTGTTGTCAAAACAAATAGATTCCTTTTGAAATCACATTGATTGATTCTTAACAAATATTTCTAAAGCGCAAAAAAATAGAAATAAAACTCTATTTAATTTTCATAATTCTTCTGGTAGACAATTAACAACTAAACTCAGTACATATTAAAACAATCGAAACTTATTATTTATTGAACGCTGGTTAATAAATAACATCGTATTAAATTATTATCGTATTAAATGATTTATATATCGTAGGGTCGATAAAATACGTGATATTGATATAGCAAATCGCAAGTGAGATTTTAACAATATCCTCATAATTAATCTTTGAAAATTTATTAATTCTTAACTCCTTCAAAAAATTTCGACGATGATAAAGAAGAAGGAGCGAGAAACGTGATTGTAGAATTTCTGATCTGTATCTAAATTACATTTTCAAACGAAAACTATCCCAATTAAGCAACCCTATTCAAACTTTAAGCGTCTCATTGTCTTGCAGTAATTAATATTAATACGGCATGAAAGGGACAGAGAGGAGATAAGGCTTTCATTTCATCTCTCAACAGCGATAGGTATATCAAAGTAATACGGTGCGACAAAATAGGTTCTTTGATTGCTCTTTATCAATAAGAACCTATCGCAAACGTGTCACGTTTGTATCGACTCCATAGATACTTTCTGGGGATCTTGACGAGGGTAGGATGTTGAAGGAGACCAAAAATTCTTTGTGAAACTGAAAGACCCATAACGCAATCAATGTCAGAGCCATGTGAAAAATTCTTTTCACGAGCGAAACCAAAAAAGATCAACCGGCGAAAATCTCTTTCCAGATTTTTATCAAGGCGTTAAAAAACGTAACACATTTCTCTTGTCAAATTAGAGAAAGTCAGATTTCTATCAGATTTGACTGAATAATTCTATATTTCAGGCCAAACGGCAATATGATCATCGAAAAATTAATATTTGATATAAATATCAAATTTTAATAATCTTATGTAACTGCTGCAAATATGCAAACAACGTCAATGCTAAAATAAAATCCGGTAACTATAAATTTAATAGATATAAAAAGATATTTCATTATAAATGTATTAATATCACACGACGTAATTAAAGTACCTCTTTAAAAGATCTAAGCTAATCTTATTTCATATTAAAATAATTACGCCTCTAATACGCTCCGTTACAATGCGTAATTAACAAGCTAAAAATATTCGTACTCTTCGTAAAAATATGATTCAGATATTCAATAAGAGACAAATTCGCAAATATGCTGTCAGAAAATCTCGCAACTGTAAAAATTAAAATCGTCACACGTATAAATATATATTTCTTTTTCATTTTTTTTTCTATATAATTTTCAAATTAATTTTCGATGCACCGTGAAAATAATTTAATAAAAGTTCGCCTCGACGGATCACGTTAATCATTCGATGTTCATAATATTCCACATTTACACGAGAAAATCGTTTGAAGTGCAGATACAAATGCGCGCAGAATAAATTGGTTTAAAATTATTATCCGATTAACAAAAAACAAAGAAACACACGGTATAAAAAGCTTTGGTAAAACGAGATGTATGCAATCGTGTGAACTGTCACGCAACGCAAGATATTGAAAAATATATTTTTTCTCAGTATTTCCATAGGCAAAAACATGAGAAAATTTCAAGTTATATTTAGAAAAAGTACGATATCATCACAGTTATCTTCACAATATCGGCCACGCAATACATTGTAAAGAGAAATACTTTGACAAATAAGATACACATAAATATGTAATTTTCTTGTTAGTGTCGTATATATTTCTTATCTTACGTAATATTTATCGCACCTATAAAATCGACGTTTTGTTTTTGTTCTCGGTTAAAGTTTCAAAATTTCGGTAATGATCAAATCGAAAGCTATACATATATCTAATTTCCATAATACAATTTTCAATGCGTATATAAATACGATATAACACTGCTATTTTTAATACTATGTTATATTTTTATAGATAACTATTGTTCTTCCAATAAAAGTAAAATTTATATTTTAATTAGTAAGAAACTGAATTAGTGACGTGGGGTTGCAAAAATACACGATGTCAAAAATTGGAAAGCTGCAATAAATGCTGATGTCGACAATCTTCCTCGATATTTTCTCATCAAGGGAAAATCGAAAATCTCTAAATATAGCATAATATATTCCGCAATATACTCTTTAAAAAGGTTTACGGTTATTCACGGACAAAAGCAATCCGTGACAAAATTGCATATTATCAGGGGTCGATCGATAATGTCAAAAGAATGCTACGATTGAATTTTCGTTAAAGAGCTCTCGAAGGAGAGTGGAAAACGCGTTTCGCCGTGGAAAATCTGAAATCCTCCTCGAAGCTCCTCGAATACACCTACAAATCATTCTCGCGGCCTTGACCTAACGACAGGAGGTTTCACAGGCTGTCATGTGAAAATTATTTATCGCGCCCTCATCTCTTTCTACGTGAGCATTCGACAATAAGCGCGATCTCAATTCCGGGATCGATTTGAAGATAAACGCGACGTGCATGGAAATTGCCTTGCCGCCTCGAGAAATGCATCGGGAATAAAAGTGCACGAAATATCGGAAAATACGCACGAGTGTGTTCCAGCCACTTGATGGAAAACGCTGTCACGCACGTTACACTGAGGCAATCAACGAGATGGAGTTTTAAGGACTGATCGCGTTAGGCTTATCGAGAACGAAAGCTATATACATACATATCTCGTGTCAGTGCACTCGAAAGCTGTGCATAAAATTGTGCTGATGCGTGCAAATGTTGCGCGTTTTATAGAATTTCAATTAAGAAAAGAGAGAAAAAAACTTTTCGGGTTACGCTGAACGTCAAAGTGCCACGAGTTTCACGTGTACATCACCGTTTTTCCCTCTGCACGACAGACGGCAGGCCAAAGGAATAAATTGCAGTTAGCCGCATTCTGCGACAGAAAAAAATATTCGTGAAAAATACGGTACGTGTCAACGTCTATTTTTTTCCCCGTTTTTATCATCGAATGCTGTTCTCTGGCTGAATCCCAACGAGATACAACAGGAAAAAAATACAAATTAATATCGCAATAATAAATATAAATATAATGACAAATACATTTTCGCAATAACCGGCCGCGGCGAGAAATAATAACAATTTTTCAGAGCGGTGAGACAAAATATAATTAATATTCTATTTCGTAAAACGTTTATGTGTTTCAAGCACTTACTTTCGTTCATTTCTACGTTACTTTCATAAAAGAGTTTCGAGCTCTCATAATTATGATGAAATAACAAAGACGTTACGCCGCACAAAATTATCAATAATTACTGATATTTTTAACTCCGCATTCTAATAAAGCGTGCATGACTTTTGACACAATGGTCGTGATCTTTCGGAAAAGAACTTGTGCGAGGCTATCTCTATACGGTACAAAATCGAAACTCCTCGACGAGGAAAGATACGTCGAATCAATATGCATTGTGGACTTGTATGCATATGCTGCGAGAGGAATTCCTGTTGAAATAGGTCATGATATAAGAGGATCGCTCGAATTTCGACTATCAGGGAAAACGCATGACCAAGTACAATGTTCATTAATGTACGTGACTCGAATATTTCAATAGCAGCATTTACTGGAAGCATTAACACGTGTATCGCGGTACACCGTAACGTATAATTACGCATAACGACACATCATTCTACGACATAATCTATTCAAACCCGATATAATTACCTATGCTAATATAGTGTATAATATTCATCAGGACATATCGACATTAACATTCACAAATGCTTCACAATATATTATTTCAGTAAACAATTTGGAGTAATAGCGATATAGGATGTATTTTAAGTTTTATAATTTTAAGAGGTGATTTAGTTACATTAAGACTCAAAAATAATAAACTAGATCTTAATAAACATAGATTCTCTAAAACCATTCGTTTTCAAGATGCATAATGTTGAAGTTTTTAAAAATAAATCACATTTTCTTAATCTCAGAATAATAAGTATCCATTAGATAAATCTAATAATATCTAATATGTATCCACTAGATAAATCGTTTATTCAAGTTTTATGGTTTTAAATCAAATATGCCTGAGATATTTTTAAATAGAAAATATGATTTTTTTATAAATTTCAATATCCTGCATCTTGGAAACTAGTAATTTTAGGATCTTTATTTATTAAGACTTTTAGACTTTCAAATGATCAAAAGAATCGCCTCCTAAAGTTATAACATGCATTTAATCATATATTAACTCTAAATATTTTTATATGTATTATTGCTTGTATTTATTATTTATCTAGACATTTTTTTGAAGTCATATTATCTGTTGCAATGTGCAGAAAAATTGCATATTCTTACATTTTGAAAATGGTAAACCGGAATTGAAAACGCTTTTCATAACAATTCTCTCTCTCTTTCTCTCTCTCTCTCTCTCTAGTCAGTCCTTCGAGAGTGAAGATCGCGGTTTCCATTTGATGCATGCTCACGCATGCTCCATGATGATTAGCAAAGGTACACACGCTGTGTTTGCTATTGCCTTCCGAGAGGTATAGCGATTGAATAAAAATCTGATGTTCTCAGTCGGATTAAATCCGGATTTAAACCCGGATCGTCGGCATAAAAAGCAAACGCACAACTTTCTACACCACTACAAGTGATAATATAATTCTTAAAATGTTTCTAGAAGAATTTTATTCAGTAGCAAAATCTTATGAAATGACTTTTCAAATAATTGACGATATAAATTATTTATATCCATATATTTCTTCCCTTCCCGCATAAAATTCTCCAAAAATAATACAATCAATAAAAAAGATTTCTGCTCCAATAATATAAAGACAAATATTCCGAATTCCTACATTCTTCCGAAGAAAGTCAGATTCTCGAAATCTCGAATCTAAATCTCATGGCTCATATTTCCTTTGGTATTCTGAGGATCCTGATATGTATATACGCGTACTTTTACATCGAGTTTTCTTCACAATAGCACAGTCTCGCGTTTCAACTCGAAATGAGAGTATTATGAGGAGGGGCGAGAAGGTCCTAAATTCTATCAAATGCAAAATCAGGCGAAATGAGGGAACTCGACGGGAATTGACCCTGACCCGCATCTCTCCTTGCGGAGAACAGTATCCCCCGTTTTATTTTCACGCGCCTGTGCGCATACACAGCGCCGATTCACCGCCGTGAATCCTTGAGCCGATGGGACAGGAAAGTACCGTGGGGGTCGCCTCCTATTCCGACAGCTCGGTATTAGCCTTGCGCGCACAGGTGCTCCTGAGATGCTCCACAACACACAGTGTACCGAAGGACACAGAGACTGAACCAAGGATTTAAAGCGAAAACAAATGTACATGCTGTGCGCGACATATATTTTCGCAAGTCGTGTAATTCGAGGAATATGAAGGCGAGACAGTACAATAGCTCATAGTTACCGTGTTAATGGAGTAGTCTACGACGAATTTAAAGCGGATGTTTCCTCAAAACGGTCGGGAAAAATCAGAGATAGCCAATTGTCAACATTAAATAGTTTTACTGTGTTGACAACTGTATTCAGTACAGCTGAGTTTATTGAAGTAGAAATTATTTCAGGTAAAATAATGATTAAAGTCTTATTGGTTATTTGTAATTCCTGGAAAACGTTTATTTTCTTATTCGTTCCGTACATTTATTTAAACTCAATACTGGTGCTCCTCAATATTTCTGTTAAGAAAAAGTCAACTTCAAACTTCTAAGTATACGTTGCTGTTACACGCAATTTAAGAATGCGATAGAACATCTTCTCTTTAAATTTCTTAATTACCATGAGCATACGATAAAGTTACAAAATACCTATCGCTTTTCCAAAAAAAAAAAAGACTAATTATATTGGTAATTGCTACGCTTGGGAATTTGCACTATGTAATTACTCGCGCTAATGGATATCCCTTAGGGATTGAAAGAACAAACGTAAGACTCCTCGATCGAAGCGACAAAAAGAAGAAATTGTTATCGCGTGGCACTTGAAAGTGATTACTTCTACGTCAATTAAATCCCAGAAAACATGTTCTTCATAAAATTTATAGGTCCCTCGTGTCAATTTAATAAAATCAAAATTGCCAGAGTAAAATATGGTAATGTTATAGCGAGCAGATTACGCTCTTAGATATGTTCAATTAATCATCCCATATGAAACAAACATTATAACAGCAACAATATATTTATGGATTTATGTCGTGTCCAATTTACCAGTACATTCGATTTCTACACAGAATTTATTGTTATGTACATTTAGTTTGTAAAACATTTAGATTATTCAAAATCTGAAATTTTATTAATGAAATTTTCAGGCTCAAATGTGTAAATTGTAACTAAAAATATTTAGTATTACTGATTATCTCAACCTTTTTTAATGGGAAAATTTAAAGAAGTAAAATAAAAAAGAGAAACTTCATTCAATTAATTTTAATTATATTAAAACATAGAATATAATATACCATTTATAAATTATATAGACTTACTATATAGACTTGGTGTTGCAACACTGTCGCGTCGCTTGATGATCATTACATCTTGAAAATGACATCCTTCAAATAACAACTTCTTGAGTGCATGCACTTTCACAATCTCTCTCTGAAGTCTCTCATCATTTCTTGTAACATTCTAACTGTAATGTTCGCAATTTCTTTAAAAATATTTGTTTTAAATTTATCAATATTTCGAAGTTATAAAAAATCATGAGAAATTTCAGAGAGAGATTGTGGAAGTCACGCACTCAAGAAACGGTCATTTAAAGGATGTCATTTCTAAAATGTATTGGTATAATTTGTAAATGGTATATTATGTTCTATATTTAATAATAAATAATTAAAATTAATTAAATAAAATTTATAAGTTTTTATTTCTCTTCAAAATTTTCCCGTTTCTTTGGCTCATCTTGTACATATATATACATCTTCTATGTAAAAATTAATTATATAATTTAAAATAAAATGTATATTTAAAATATTATATAAACATATACAAAAAATACAAAACTTTTAAAGTGTTGTTTTACTTTTTATTATCCGAAACTGATTCGCAAAAATATTATTCAAAATATGAACAAAAATTTTATATGGCTGAAGACTTGTCAATTTCCAGATTTTTCTCATTTTATAATTCAGTAAATATTAAAGTATAAACAGTATTCCACAGTGTTCACATTTACAAACCCGCAAAAGCTTCCGACAGCATTATTATTCATTTTTATTAAATATTCCGTAAATGTCTAATCAATAATGTTTAGTTTTCATAATAATTCCGCAGACTAAATCGACGTTTGTGTATACATTTCCGATGTAAACTCAGTTTTCCATTCATTAAAAAATAATGAAAGCGACAGTACGTCGCATCGTGAAAATCGCGTACATGATATTTCGTATAAATTTAATAAAATTTATATTGAATATATATATATATATATATATATATATATATCAATGTAGAAAAAAATATCAATATTTATTTTCTCACATGCGTGTTACTTCAAATATATACTTTGCTGAAAGTTTTTTTGGTGCTTTATTTTTATATCTTTTTACTCTCACTAAAAATTTTTTTAATGAAAACTGGCTATATATATGTATGTGTAGCATACGCCTCTCGCTCAACTTTTCATATAACATACATTATGGAACATGCAATATATTATGTAATCTATATTCCGCACAAAGTCTCAAAATTCCTGATTATCGATAAATCTCCACAACTATGTTTAATATAAATACATACACGAACAAAGATTTGAGAAATAGTCCTATCTTTATTAAAAGATTATTAAAATAAAGTATGTCAAAATCATTCCCAAAAAAAATCGTTGGTAACTTAAATAAAAATTCTTTTCAATAACAGTACGGATACATACAGTTCTCTGCTACAATTTTCTTCCTATGTGCATTTAACGTAACAGATACGCGTAATCAAAATATTTCTCTAAGCAGTTGGTGGTTGTTCATGTCTGTAAAATTGAGTAAAAATATTTTCTTACCATCGATTCTATCTCGACGAAAAATCTCCATAAAAATTATCATGTCAAGGAGCACCACTCAATTTTTCTAGCGACTATCCATGGACTATATTGGAAGAAGCAAGAAGAAAATGGAAGGAGCAAAAGAAACTAAAATATATTAAGCCGAGATCTTTTTTTTTTTTTTTACAGGAAGCACTAATCAAAAGACTAGGATCCAACGCACACGCATTCACTATAGAAATTCCCTCGATCGCCCCGCCATCCGTGCAACTGGTACCAGCTAAGGAATACAATGGCCCGCCTATAGGTAACAGCTACGACGTCAGAGTTTACGTTGGTGAGTGGAAAAAGCTTGCCGATTTTCTTGGGCTTTATTTTCTCGGTTCCGACAACGTGTATGCACTTTGAAAGACAATGGTGCACCGCAACTCGAAATGTAATTACGAACGTTCGTGAACGAAGTAAGAATGAATGTATTTACGAAAGAAGAATGAATGTATTTTCTCATTTCTCAAACATATGCTTAAGCAAGAATAAGAATTCAAAGGATCTCTATTGAATAACATGTATATTTTCTGCTTACAATTGTAAGATTTGAAGCATGGAAAAAATAAGCATATATTTACTTAAATTCCCCATAAGAGATTTTAAAATCTATTTCTGTTCCAAGCATTATATAAAGCCAGCTCAAACAGTTCTTATTTTGTTATTAGATTTTTAAAGTTCGTCATATTTACGTGCAATTTCTGTCCAAAAATAAAAAGTAATCTTTATTAATGTCGGAATTTAAGCCAATCGCATAATTCTGAGAAAGAAAATAGCTCTTGAATCTAAAAAAAAAAAAAAAAAATATTCTTACAAATGAAAATTTGATAATTTGTATAAGCATCAGATTCAACAGAGCAAGATCTTTTTCCCGAAAGATTTACTCGATTATTTGCAACGATGAATTCATAAGTCGACTCGTGTTTAGCATCGTTAGCTTTCACCTTTATGTGCCATCGTTATATGCATCGTTAACATTTTGTGCGGCGGATTTTAGCGGAACGGGCGGACGAACGATTGCACCGTAAAACCACCGTCAGGATGGGCATTCGAGTGATCCAGCGAGCCACGAAGCCGCCCTTACCCTCGACGACTATGTACAGTGTGCCTCCCTCTCAAGAGCCATCGACTGACTCGAGAATTCAAGGATCCAACGCAAGAGTGGCGTTAGCGGAAAATGAGATCATCGAGGATGATGGTTGGTCGCGATTAGCGTAACACGTTACGACGCGTTACAATAACGTAGTTTACTTGTCATTAAGCTTTAAGCTACAGTTATTGCTATCTGTACCTACATATGCTGTGTTATTTTCTAAGTTTCTCAATGTGCTTTAATGTGCTGTAAATCTCTGATTTTCAATGCGACATTACAACACTGTATGTCACAGTAATCCGAAATTGAAATCGTCGAGATGAGATAGAGTTTAACTTCAGAAATTTTTGAATTAGCACATATCTCGAGTTTGATGAGGAGCTACTAAGATAGTATCTTATTCTGTCAGTCAGTAAATGGATCTCGTCACGAAGCCCAAATCAGAACACATGACATATAGGATTTCGCTCTTATTTTCGCAGAAAACGTGGGACCACATGCGGCAGTAGAAAAGCCGTTTTTATTAAGTGACGGTCGCGTCAGATTGGAAGCAAGATTAGACCATGCGATCTACGAACATGGAGACTCGATCAATGTCCATGTCAATGTTAGCAACAATAGCAACAAATCAGTAAGGAGAATAAAGGTATAACTTATATATATAGTATATGTATGCTATTAAGGATATAATCGATACTTGTTACTACATACACAGTCATATTCATTTTCAATATTATACGCTTTAGGAATTCACGGGAATTTAATCAAAACTGCTATTCTAAATAAGGAATTAAATGCAGTGTGACACAGAAAAAATATATTCTATATTTCAATATTTTTTAATCGATTAAATATGAGCACATGAAAAAAAAACTTCTATCTTATTGATTTAATATACTGCAATTATAAAACGTTCATTTAATCGCGGTATATGAAACGATAAAAATGAGAGTTTTTTTATCAACTTTAATAAAGAGGGTCTCCATTACCGTTTGCTTTTCATTGCAAAATAATTCATATTATAGCTATTTCACCGCTACAGAGATTACCGCTACAGAAATAATTTTTTGATAAATGTATATCATGTACAAATCGGATTAGATTCGAGATAAAATTCAGGATAAAATTTGGTATTACACGCATGTAGAAGCGTAACACTGAAAGAAAAATCAGAGAATGAATTTTTCTGTCACTACTTTCAAAATCGTGCACTATTTTTCGCTTTACAACTTTAATTGTTTAGCTACAAAAATATTTAAAAAAACAATCCTTTTCAATTGAAACAATATTGAGCTATATGAAAAAAAAAAAAAGAATTATTCGTCACATGAAGAATTGGTTCACGAAATTTTTCACTAAAAAAAACTCAATTATTTGCAAATAATCAAGGATTAATATCCTGTGAGTCAATCCTTGACTCTTAATTAAATCAGTCAGGATTTAACTGAAAAGCGTTTGCCTCTCTATAATGTGACCACCAATAGTCTATAACGACCTACGCGATCGTGACCACCAATAGTCTATAACAACCTACGCGATCGTGAATTAGATGGAAAATTGTACTCTCTACTTCCGTTGTTAACGAATTCCCACTCGTGATTCGACATATAGCAATCGACATTTCAAAGAGCACCGGATCGTGAATCCCACCAATTATTATTCCTTTTCCAATGCTCCTTAGGGATCCAAATACACATACTTGGGTATTCATGACCTGGAGCGTCTATCGGTCTCTCTTCCTATCAGACACACGTGTTTCCCATCCATTTATTCTTTCCGTTTGTTCTTTTTTTCTTGCCGCGACTTTCCGTGCACGCAACCGTCTGATGCCGGGATGCAAAAGTATAAGCGGCTCGCAAAAAAATAGATCGCGATCTCCTGCGTTACGGAACTGAAGGAAAATAGGCTTAACCGCCCGTAAAGGGATCAATCGGTGGCGTTTCCATTACGCTCGGCGATGAACCGTGACGGAAACTTTAAACAGGAAGGATATTATAAAAAATTGTCCTGAAGTTATTTTCTCCCTATTTAATCCAAAATTTATTCTACACTACAACAAGTCAAGTTCCGGAGAAAGTCGAGATTAGTTCACCGAGAGACATCTTAAAATGAAGATTTTTTAATTGCTTTATGCATGTGGAACGTTCTGCCGCGAGTTTCTATAAAAATCTCTTGAAGAAAAGGAACCATAATAAAATATTCAGTCATTTTTACAAACTTCTACCTGCTTAATTTTTTTTGCATTCTTCTTCATCTTGTTTTTTTTTTTTCAAATTCTCATAAAACTTGTGAACCTATATCATTTTAGTCCGAATCTTTCGCGCCAAATTGCAACATTAATTTGTAAATGTGTTTACAAATTTTAATTAATTAAATTTGAACAAGTCTAATAAGATGGATATATTTTTGGCTCCGCTATACGGTCTCATTTATTAATTATCAGAGAGATATATATAGTAGTACCACTCCCAGCTTTCAAGTTAACTATCGCCTTCGTTGGACTGTAAATTTAATAAGCTCGTTAGAACATTCATATCCCACGGGCTCAATGAAACTACCTCAGCGTCTTAATAAGAACATTGGTGACTCGCGTAACATGTTCAAACTTATGACAAATAAATAACTTTTTCGTAACAAATCGACTTTTCGAGAAAAAGTATCTAAAAAAAAGTAATCTATCCAATGTTCAATGAATTAATTTTCGATAATTCAGTAGTGCCTTATGCATCTGCGAACAATAAATTATGTGTAAATTATAACAAAATTGTTTCCCAAACTTCTTTCTTTTAAAACATATGTGATATGCATAAAATCAAAGATATCATCAGAATGATATAAATGTAATATTTATTACTACGATCATATTACGCGGCAATCCCTCGAATAACTTACTCGAATTACTTTACTCTCGTAATAATAATTTATCGAGCAAGTTTAAATGCACCAAACAGAACAAATTAAATTGAATAATGTCAAACATTTTTTTCTCTCTGCTGCCTTCTTATTTTCTGGATTTCTTTCAATATCTAGTGGCTGTTATAATAGCGTGAATCATCTCCCGGAGAGTTAAACGCTATGCGATAATATAATGCAGTTCTACCTCGCTACGACGCAAAAACTAAAAGAGAACATAATTGATTAGAGAAACTTGGTTTTTTTAAACAAAGTGACATCTCAAACTTTGTTAATATTCTCAACCAAGGGTAAATCATTCGGGAAGAATAAAAAGAAAATTGTAAGCTAAAATAGCAATGGAGAAAGGTGTACAGTAAATTCAACGCTATTTTATCTCGGAAAATGACAAGCAACATTTTTAATTTTTTCAAATATCAATTTTATACAAACCTAAGTTTGTTAAAAAAATATTGCTACATTATTTTCAATTCTTCGTTATCTAAAATTTTTAAAGTTTAGTTTTCTGTTTTAAATAATAATGCTATAATGTTCTTTATTTAGTAAAAAAAAAAAGTTTTTCTAACACAGAAGCTGTAATATATAAAAATTAATAAAGCAGTCAATATAAAATTAAAATTAAGTAAAAATGAATAAAAATTCTTCTACACAGACTCGCGCAAGTTATAGTACCAGTTTATTGAATAAATAAAACTATGTGTTTTGTTACCTTGTAAGGTAGAAATAAGGAGAGCAAGGTAGAAATCGTTGTACTCTATATCTAATATTCTTACGTCATGACTATTTGATTACTTGGCCTTTTACGTTCGTATAGCATTTGCACTTACGCTAAACTACTGAACTACTAACGTGCATCGGCGATGGGCTACCACAAAGTGAAACTTCGTAACCGATCTAATTTCTGAAGGGAGTAAATATTTGCACAGCAGCCGCGTTTTAGCATAAAATTTACATGTGTCTCGTTGAGACACACGAGGGGAAAGTATGCAAAATATTATTGCACAAATAAACATTACACTTGTATGCGAATTTGATTCTATTCGAATGACGGTAATATTCCGAATTTGAATTCATACTTTTATGAATTATAAACGATTAACAAATTTTTTATTGCCTTCGATTTCAAGAAATTCGGTCTGATTATTGCAGTAGAAAAAAATTGCGGAAAATAAACTGAACCATAGAGTTGTATGAAATTTTAGTATACTAAAATTAAATAAATCGTTATAACAATTGCTTTCAGCTTTCTTGATTGATACGTTTCTAAATATAAAAAAATGGGTTTATATTTATAATTCTGTTAGAATGTTTTGTAACAAAAAATTGTCAAACAATTATTTCTTTTTATGCACGCGATGTATACTCTATTTACGAATAAAATATATTTACGAACTTACTTAAATTATTCAATAAGATTCGCAAGGGAGTATTGAATTTAAAAATATTTAATAATTCGCAGATATTCTGTGCAAGAGAACTCGACAAATCCCTAGCATACATATTCCAGTTTCAATGCTTCACTTTCAGGCTCCTTTTACGGTTCCCCCGCGATCTAGGTGTCTGCAGTTTCGCACCTTAAAGCGAAATTAACGAACTTAATCCAGCTCTCTTAGTATACAAATACGATTACGTAAGTGGAACTTGTGTAATAAAACCACGGTTAATATTAGAGAGAAACAGAAACGCTCAGTAATTCCGCTTTATGTTCAACTCGCCCTAGTACACGTTAATCTATTTAGAAAGGGAAAAAAATGCAGAATCTAGATTTGGATGGAGATTAAAGCATGATTCGATTCTAGTATCGTTTAAAAAAAAAACGTTTTATTTTCTCGTATTTTATCTCATACGGAGATTTATTTAGTATCATCGTTTACAATATTTACCCTTATATACGCAAATCTACATATTTATATTTTACAAAAAAAATAAAAATATATAATTTATATTTACATAGAGCCCTAAAAAAATAGGTACACAGCCAATACAAATTTTGCTGTTGCTTTTTTTTAAATTTCTGTCATTTATATATTTACTAGTGAAAAAAAAATGCAGTGTCACAAAAATCCGTGGTCGTAGGACGCAATGAAATAATTCGGCAGATTCTACAATTGACACAAACCGCATGTCGCTAATCGAGGCTTAAGGGAAAAGCCTGTCAGGAAAGCGGAGGCTCAAGTAGCAATTGTTGGCCTGCAGAATATTGATTAATTCAAATTGTCAATTTCGAAGGGGAAGTTCAAGGAGACCGGCTGCCCTCGGGCAATAATAAGCAGTATACATATGCATCAACGAACAATTAAAACAGAAGACAAGCATTAGTAATATATACCGTAACAAAGTTAATTTAGAAATTTAGTAAGGAGTATTACAGATGACAAGGGTGAACTAAAACGCCGTAGACCGATACTTTGAACTGCCACGTAAAAATTACTTCTGAAATGTCGCAAAGTAATCGTCGTTATCTGCTCGTCGTCGTCTGCTGAGCTTATTGTCTTCTTCTACACGGTAGTTTAGACTCTCGCAAAAATCACTCTTTTTACTAAAACGTGCGCTACATCTGCAGAAACAAGTCTAGCAAGCGTAACGAGAATTGTGGTTACACGCGTCTGACTGCACGCTCAAGAATTCATAGCATCCTATCCGATGTCTAATTAAATATTCTATACATGAATGAGTAAGCCAATAAGCGTCGTCATAATTCAACTAGATGAAACAACTGAGAATTAGGAACAAAATTGTAAGCTAACTTTTTCGAAAAACAAAATGTTGAGAACCTCGAGTGGCTAATTTCTCTTCTCTCAAAACGTTAAAAGAGCAGCAAAATAAATTAAACAGAGATTCTATTGAATCGAAATGTCCATTGAGGGTAATCATGACATTGATGTCGATAAATGAATAACAATATTCTGTCGATTCTTTAATGTACATACCTTGCCATCTCATGAAATAAAGACAACAACGTACAAACAATATCGGCGATTTTCCCGGTAACGGACAGAAATCGACAGGAGCCATTTCCATATGATGTTATTTGCAAAACCACGGGGAGGAACGTCGCGCCGTTGAATCTATAATTCAATTTGTTTCGCACACATGCAAGGGGCAAAGGACAAAGAGGCGACGATACTGGCATTGAATCTGGCTACGATAATCCGACAGCGTTGATCTGTCCGACATTCCCTCCTTGCGAGACAACGCTCGCAAAACGAATAGAAATCTCTCTCGAGGAGAAATCAACCTGGGATGCCAAAGGTTACGCCGTGAGACAGGAAATTGCGCTCGCATCAAGCGCTTTTGAACTCTACTTCATTAACAGCAATGGAGAACGTTGTTTGAAAATAGGAGCACGGTACGCCCTACCGATATTCTGCCCACCAGCCAGAAAGGACGGGCGCAACCCCATGTTAACTCTGTTCCAACAGTTAGGCAAACAAACCGACACTCCTTGACCACCTGTAAGTTATATGAGTTACATTTCGTAATCAAATTGAAGTTCATGGTCAATATATGGATATAACGGACATCAACCGAATAACAATTGATTTTAGTGAATGATAAGCTGTATCTACAATCTATATGTATACATCAATAAGTTATATGAGTTATATTTCGTAAAATTTAAATTCGTGGCCAATACATGAATACAATAACGGACATCAACCAAACAACAATTGATTTTAATGTTTGATAAGATGTATCTATAATCTACATGTACATATAAATCTACTGGACAAAATGATCGGAAAGAGAATCGCTAAAAAAAAAAAAACAGGAATGATCTTTTTGACACTGTCGTTTTAAAATGTTCTGATCACCAACTTTATAGAGCACCTCCGAAGCTTTAGCTTACACGTATGTGATTTTGCAGAATCACATGTGCTTTTTAGAGATATTCTTATTACAGCGGCAAGATGCCGCGATCTTTTCAAGAGATAGTTTTTTTAATATACATCACTGCTAGTTTATTTTGATATAAAGAGGAAAATTGAGAGTTGATTTTTTAAATGAAATATTACATTTGTGAATTTATATATATGTAATAATATAATTATGAAGTAAAACTCCACTGATGTTTTACAGATAAATCAAATCAAATAAATTATGTTCGCAGTTACAGATAATTTAAAAGTTATCCGCATGTGATGAAATGTTTGCTTTACAGGTATTCGTCGTGCAACACGTGGACGTTTGTATGTTCAGCAACGGCAAATTCAAAAACGTTGTGGCCCTTATGTCGTCGCAAGAGGACTGTCCTCTGGGTCCAGGTGGTAATTTGAGAAAGACTTACACTCTCAGGCTTGTTAAGGGCACGACTAAAAATTGGATCGCCTTAGAGGACAGCTACACGAAAACCGGAGCGAGCCTGGCGTCAACGGTTACTAACCCTCGGAACGGGCCTGATGATAGAAACGTTTATACAATTTACGTATCTTATTACGTGAAGGTAATTTTTTAAATATAAAAAAGGAGGAAATATAATGAAGATCGTCAGATATGCTTATTTTTGAAAACTAAATTTTTGAAACCATTGTAGAAAAAATTCAAAAAGACTATTCTTTCGATATAAAAACATTATTCTAGAGAAAATTCTTTGATTTGATATTTCGTTTCAGATAAAAATCAATATAGATAATGCACAGTTTGTACATTCTCGACAACACAGATTGTCAAATTTGATGCAATATTATTTTAAGAACAAATAAGATATATATATTTTTTTCATTGATTTATCTCTATTTAATTTAGATGCACATTTCAAAACATTGTTTTCAAGAAAATTTATTAAAAAGCAATAATTATAATCTATAATTTGCGTTAAATTATGTTTTTAATAAAATTTTCCTCGAAAGCAATGTTTTGGGATGTAGCCTGGGATTACTACAGGTTATTATATTAAAAAAATGTTTTATGAAGATTTCGTTTTTTCTTTAAGGTTAAATTGTTCATCTCGGCGATGGGCGGTGAAGTATCTTTGAAGCTGCCATTCACGCTGATGCACAGTAACACGGATATGGATCTCGTGGGATTCCCGTCCCCTACCCGAGAGGCGTCGAAGGAATTTGGAAACAGCACGAACGAGATCACGGAGAAATCCGACAGTGGTAGCAGTCATCGGAATAAGGAGAACAAGCTGGAGGCTATTAAGGAGCAGAAGGAGTCGAGGGTGACCGACGTGGACCTGATAGAGCACTGCGAGGAGAGTGACAGCACCTGAGAGCGGGCGCAACGAGGCGACGCGGTGTCGCGGCCGTCTGTCAGGAAAAGTAGCGATGCGAAGGCCATCAAGAATTCCAATCACAAGACCTGCAGACTCAGCGTCAGCATTCAACGTGCTTGGTGCTGTTTCAGAAGGGCGTCTTAGTAAACGAACGGAAATCTGGTGGCAGTCAGTGACAATTGACTTGATATAACATTTTACTTTGCATCGTTGTGATCCTTACTGTTTTCTCACAGAAAAATCTCGTGACGCGACTACATCAAATAAGAGAAAAGAGGATAAGATAATGTATAGTGAACCCTGTCGTCAATTGTCATTAGAATCGTTGTACACGTAGATGTGGATATCTGGTTTTTTGTTTTTTTTTTTAAGAAAATGAAATGTAAATTCGGAAATGGTCAAATTATATGCAATCTTGGGAAAACAATGAACAAATATTGCGCTTTTCATTTTGTAGAGGAAATTTTATAGAAGTGAGATTAATTAAGATATTGTGGGATTTTCGTGGGAGATCGAAAAATTGTGCGCCAAGCATTCGCATATTATCGCACATTGCACAGATCCTAACAGGATTTTGATTTTATCGAGGAAAAGAGGTACATTCTGATGAATGTCTTTGTTGTAATCAAGTGTGTAAAGTTGCTAACTCAATGTATCATACATAAATCATTTCTTGGCATGAAAGGAGAAATTAAATTTCACTGAAAAATTATGATTTGTTTACAAATTTTTTCATCTAGTACTTTTACCATGTGAAAAGAAGAAAGTCTCTCAAGAAATATATATTCCTGTATATTTACACGGTTGGATAATATTAAGACATACATATATAATATATAATATATTCTTATATAAGCTACGAGAATGTCATCGCTAACTATACATATATCTGAAGCTTCGTGAATGGAAGTCGCTTGAAACTGTTTGCGTTTATATCTTCCTACTCATTTAATACCTATATGAAAAGTCTCCTACTGCCATCCTTAATCACTTGCAAACAGACTCTGCGTTCATTTCGAAAACATATGAAAGGATAGACATTTTTTCATTTTTGTATGTACATAAACTGAGAACTTATCTCTACAACCATCTATATGAAAAAGACGTAATATGTACTGAATTAAAAATATCGAAGATATTTTTTCAGAGTGAGATAAAGATCTATTTTTTATTATAACAATCGATGTACAAATTATCCCACTATCACTAGATAAAAGTTAAATTGTATATCTCTCGATAATTGTAAATTTAATTTCTTTTTAAGAATCTTGAATTCCTAATCAAGATTCTTAATAACAAGTTTTGACCTTATAACTATGACCAAGATAAAATATTTTAAAACATGTATTGAGAAATGAAAGTATATTAAAACTTAACTAAAAGAAATTAATTATCTATGCATATCTGAGCATTTATCTAAGCATTATCTGCTATATCGAAAACATTTTTTTATTTTCATATCTCTTTACAACTTCAAATCCATCGCATTTATCATTAATGCATCATTAGTGATAATGAAACACTTTGCACAATTATTATTCTTTTGTTTGCAAGTAATTATTGTATTGACTGGCCAATCCCACAAAAAATTACAAACTACAATGCAACTAATAAAAAAATAAATCATAGCAATCATTTCCAAATGAGATATTAACATGTCAAATCGCTTCTCTATCCACAATGAAAATATGTAAAGATGTACAGATTGTATCTTTAGCATTGTAAATAATAAATACATATATAAGTATTAGATTGTCCGAAAAGTTCATATGAGTTTTTCAACAAATGTTCTCTATAAGTGTTGCATAAGCTGTTAAGAGGGTGCTAATTAAAAAAAAAAGTTAATTTTTGATTAACTTAATCATAGTTAACTTAAAAAATATCTACAATATTCTGTTAACGTAAATAGAACCTACGAATCTTTTATAGTTTAATACATGCAAAGACACTAAGTTTAGAACGATAAGCTATGTAAATCAAAATTTGGAACAAGTATTTATGCTATAAATTAATCACCGATTACGTTAATCAAATTTTGATCAAAATTACTTTCAAACTTTATATAATATATACACAATAATATTTATAGCTAAAGTTTATAATTATTAAAATGGCTATAAAGAAATTACGAATTATTTTTATTATCATCGTTTTTCTGGACACTTTTTAAAATTAATTACTCGATTTTACTTTCAACATCACCCATATCCCTGACGTGCAACAATTGTTTGTTGATGCAACTAAAATATATGTATATAATGAACGTATTTACGGACTCACAGTGCCACTGCGCTCTCGCGTATCCCCTGACGATCTTCTTGCTCGTTTTACCGACGTCGTCCTGCACATCGATCAAGATATACTTGAATCTCCCGTGACCGTCGATATCCACATCGGGCACATTGTCTAACTGGGACATCCCGGTGAATTGACACGTACTTCTTAAGCCTGCAACAAACGAGCAATGTACAACATAACCTGACACGCGAACCGTTTCCATTTATATCCATCGTGTATCGCATCGTGTTGCCAATAACACACTTGACGTGTCCGCTAATCAAAATAACGCGGATCAACGTATCTCAAGTACTTCTACGCGCGACGTAACGTCACGCGTTGTAATCGTCTTTAAATACCTCTCGAAGCAATTTGCCGGCCGCTCGCTACCGCTAACCCAAACTTCAAAATTGCAGCCATGAGACACACGAGCATGCATTCTGTTTATCCGACACGTGGTTGGCTGATTTTCCCATTCGTACGCACGTTGGCTACGCTGCCCGCGCAAATTTGAACAGACTTTAAAGGTGTTAATAACTGGCGCAAACAAGAAGAGCGCATGCGCATCGAGTCACCTAAAAATAACCAGAACTAAAGTTACTAAGAGGCTGCGTTCCGATATTCACTAGCCACTGCCAGTGCTGAAAATCTATAGTGCACGTAACGTATATTATAGATTTTCAGTACTTGCAGTGAATATCGGAACGCAGCCTAGATTATTAAAGCTATTAATAAATAAAAGTATTCAGTAATCAAAGTATTCAGTGAATATAGTTTTCAGGTTCAGTAAAAACTGTTCATTAATTGTTTAATGAAAAATA
Organism: Wasmannia auropunctata; assembly: GCF_000956235.1. Classification (NCBI taxonomy): domain Eukaryota; kingdom Metazoa; phylum Arthropoda; class Insecta; order Hymenoptera; family Formicidae; genus Wasmannia; species Wasmannia auropunctata. Next base: position 2,290,943 of record NW_012026798.1, on the reverse strand, counting down.
TTAATCAGAAAACTGAGAACAAAAGATTATTTTTACAGAGATTAATTAATCTATCTGTATAAAAATTGAACAGACTTTCGATTCTCTTAAGCCCATTTCTACAATGAAACTTAAGATTTAAGCTTTAGGGCGTTAATTCGTGATGTCATTTCCGTTCGTAAGGCGTTCCCGCCTTTTACTTTAGCCTTAACTTTAATTCTCAAGCGAATTGACGAAACTTCAATGCCAAAAGTTAACGGCTTAAAATCGAGCGCGATATAAGAACCAATCATCGCACTGCCTTCCATTGCCGCTTCTGCTTTCTGATTGGCTGCTTGGTCGTTAAAGCTTAAAGTTACAATCTTACAACGTTTAATTAATTGCAGACACTACGATGTAACGGCTTGAGTCTTAACGGTTTAAGATTTAAAAGCTTAAAATCTTAAGTCTTAAGTTTCATCGCAGAACGGGCTTTACATCAAACTATCAAAAGTTCTAACAGAGTAGCGTCACTGTGTATACGTGTATACATACATACTACACTGTGCTTGTATGTATATACACGAATTGCGCGGCGCGGCGCGCGGCGAAATTGAAGCAATATGGCGGATTGACACAACAATTTTTAATGCGCGATATGTAGATTATTTTGACTGTCGAGCTACACCGCGCGCTGCCCCGACGGAACGAATTGCGGTTGAAGCGAGGAAGCTCCACGAACGGCCGTTCCGTCGCGCGAGTGGACAATTCAGTGATCAATTCGGCTTCGCCGCCGCGCGATTGAGGCTACGTTCAACCTCGTAACCCCGCGGCGGTTTCGTGGCGCCGAAATTATTTCCACACAGAGCCACGAACCATGGGCCCGATCGTACGGTTGCGCTAGCTGGGCGGCTAGCGGCAATTTCACGTCGATAGTTACCCGCGCCGGTCGACGGTGGGATGTCGGCTACGCAGATTAAAGTGCGAGGTACGCGAAAACATTCGCAGGATTAACCTTATACGAGCTTGAGAGAATAATACGCCGTCTCTCGTCTATCTTCCCGCCTCGTCATCGCCGCCCCCGTCTTCCCGCGAATTTCTGTCACTCGGTCGTGATGCCTCTCGACGACGAATATTGTCAGAAAACGTCGTCGCAATAGAACGGGTGAATTGCCAATGCCTTTTGCGTGTTGCAGGTCCAGGGCGACCTCCGAAGGTGAAGCACTCCCCGTGTACGTGGTGCGGCGAGACCAAGCTACCCCTGAAGTATGTCCTACCCACGCAGAACGGCAAGAAGGAGTTCTGCTCGGAGACATGCCTGTCCGAGTCTCGCAAGACGTATGCACGGGGCGCTTGTGTACAGTGCGACAGCGTGATCAGAGGTACGCCGTTCAGATTGGAGCAGAAGGATGCTCCTACAAAGGATTTCTGCTCCTCGTTCTGCTTGAATGCGTATCAGAAGAAGGAAACGCAAGCGGACACGAAGAAGAGTAAGTTGATTGTATAGTTTTTATTTTTATATAGATCTGTACGAACTTTTTGTGGCAATTCGAACAAACGTTTGATTTGTGTAGACAACAGGGATCCATCATCGCCGTCTCCCGCTCCGTCTCCAGCTCCGTCTGGATTACCAAGCAATAATAATGTACCATCGACAACACAATCTTACACCAACACGAATAATCACACGACTGTATCCAATCCACCGTCAACGTCTACCGGATCGTTTCAGTACGAAACCTATCAGACCTTTGATTGGGATCTTTATTTAAAAGAAACAAATAGCACGGCGGCTCCAAACGAGTGCTTTAAACAGGTACAGTGCGATATATAATTTGGCCTGTTGTACAATTATACAAGTTTTATTTAATCCTACTAGAGTGTACATATAGATTCAGTGCTTGCAGGATACTGATCTTACATTGCGTATCATGCATTATTTTTATTTCAGCATGAAGTCCCGCCAACGAACGAATTTAAAATCAATATGAAATTGGAAGCGCTAGACCCACGAAACTTGACGTCAACTTGTATCGCCACGGTAGTAGGTGTTCTTGGACCGCGGTTAAGATTAAGATTAGACGGCTCTGATAATAAGAACGATTTTTGGCGATTGGTCGACAGTAACGAGATACATCCGATAGGCCACTGTGAAAAATCAGGCGGGATGCTTCAGCCACCGCTAGGCTTCCGAATGAATGCTTCAAGTTGGCCAATGTTCCTCCTAAAAACTTTAAATGGCGCCGAAATGGCACCGGCAAAAGTATTCAAACGTGAACCAAAGACGCCGCGCTCTAATTTGTTTGAGGTCGGACATAAGTTAGAAGCAATTGATAAGAAGAATCCACAACTTATATGCACCGCGACCGTCGGCGCAGTTAACGACGACATGATACACATTACGTTTGATGGTTGGCGCGGTGCTTTTGATTACTGGTGCCGTTATGACTCCCGAGATATTTTCCCTGCCGGATGGTGCTTCAAAAGTGGACATCCATTACAGCCGCCAAGACAAAAATGTACATGCAAAAATTATTTTATAATTTCTAAAGTAATCATATAGTTGTTGCAGATCAGTGTATATATATATATATACACAAATTGTCGAAAAGTGGATCGATCGGCAGATGTGAGATGTCAGTTACACAGTCTGATCCTTCCCAGTAACCTGATATTCTGCATCAAAGGCCCCGTCCAATGATCCATCGATCCACTCTTTGACAATTTTTTGGGGTTTATTATATATATATATATATATATATATATATATATATCAATGTTATATAGTATTTAAATACGTGTAATCGACATTTTAATAACATTCTCAATTTTAATCTATACAGCGGGTTCCAACAAATTTAGATCCGGCAGGTCTGGCAGTAATGTTATGTTAGTGATGGCAGTATCTGGAAACAATACCAGCACAACTGAGAACACTCCAGAACGTGCAGTTGCATTAGTAAGCCCCGCAGGTTCCAACTCATCATTACAGCCAGCTACAGAACCTGACACTAGCACAGCCAATACCAAGCCACTTGAAAACGGTCAGTAAATTATAATTTTACATAAAGCGCAAGTGATGTGCTGTATCTTCTACAAAATATAATAAGATTCACACAATAAACTTTAAATGACAACTTGATTTTACATTGCAGTTACGCTTTATGTCAATCATAAATGTCACTGTGGGCCATATTTTGATAATAGAAAGGTGAAAGCGATGCCAGCGCAATTTGGCACTGGTCCTATGACAACTGTTGCAAGAGACATCTTCCAAGCATTTTTAATGGCTGCTCTGAATCCCAGGCAAATATTGACTTTACTGAGAAATGGCAAAGGCGAAACCATAAATTTGAGTTTGGGAACTTTGAAGAAGCCTACCGTCGTCAGGTTACCCGTTTTCCTGGAAGAGGAAGACTTCTATGCATACATTAAGCAGCAACTCGAGGACCTCCGTACATGTGAATACATGCTAATCCGAAGGAAAGAACCTTGCAGCAAATGTCTTAATACGCCATTGTTACAACAACCACAATCCACCAATAATGAAGAAGCGAATAATTCTGCAGGAGAGAAACGAAGATGGTCATCGGATAGTCAACGAAATTTAAATTTAACTCAGCAACAACAAATACCGCAAACTACTGTGCAAAGTACAAATAATTCTCCTACAGAGACATCCCCTCCACTTGCAAAGCAAGCTCGCAAATCTGTTCCCGGTAAATATTTCATATTTTTCACAAAGCTTTATTTTGTATAAGTAAAACTGCGAATTGCAAGAATATTTATAATTTTCTTATATTTTGTTTATAAAAAAATTATTTAAAACTCATAAGGATTTTTGATCAAATTTTTATATTATATGAAAAGACTGAAGAATCTCCTTAAGAATATATGGATATAATTATTGTTCTATTGCTCAGGATAATGTAACATGTAAAAGAATTTTGCACTATTTCTACAAAGCTTGAATATATAAAATAAATTGATGATTAAATAAACCTACTAATTAAACAGACATGCTGATTAAGAAACGTATTTATGACATTTATGTACAGAATTGGAAGCAGCAACGTCCACTACTCAATCTGAAACCTCTGGAAATCGTATTCCTTCGACAGAGCCGGCGGATTGGACTATTGAAGATGTAATAAATTATATTGCTATTACAGACCCTGCATTGGGACAACATGCAGATTTGTTTAGGAAACATGTGAGTTAAATATAAACAGACATTTAACTTGTTTTATTATCAAATTAATAATGACAATTTTTAGGAAATTGATGGCAAGGCTCTACTTCTTCTCAATAGCGACATGATGATGAAGTATATGGGGCTAAAACTCGGGCCAGCACTTAAGATTTGTAATTTAGTTAACCGTATTAAAGGTAGACGACACATGCTTATGTGATTTTCTCAGATATGAATACCTGTATAGTGATCTGAAACACATGCATTTTATGCATTTCATCATTCAGTTAATCGGATTTATATTTTCAATAAGAAAAATAAATTAATATTTATGTTTATGATACTGTCAATATATACATTTACACTATTGATTATTTTTTTGAATTATATTCAAATATATTCATAATTTTAAAGTTTCAATAAGCAAAAATTCAAGTTAAGTTTTTTGAATTATCAAAACATTACTTTGTTGTTTCAGAAAAGTATAAATTTGCATTATAGCTGTAACGCAAGTATTTTTGTTAATAAATTTACCATTGCCCTATAAGTATTATATTAGCCTAATTCGATTCCATGTATTAGATAAGCAGTGATGAAACATCTTTAAATCTAATATAGTTCTTACGTACACTCATATATGTGCTCACAAAAGATAATGACATTTCATATAAAATTCTTGTAAATATAGTCATGCCGTATGTTATTTTGCAGTACTATGAAATACATATATTGTAAACGAGATATTTGTGTCTTGTGATATTTTCATAAGTAACGTTCATGATATCACAGATTAAAACATTTTTTATAATGATACTTTAATTCTGTTCATACATGACATTACTGCAAATATGTTTAGTTTACTATTGTACATTATTCGACATATCCCGATGCAACGATTTAACTGACTTCTAAGTCTTTTATGACTAATAAGTCTAATTTATTGACTTCTAAGTCTTTTATGACTAATAAATTTTTCAAAACTTAAAAAATTTAATTAGATTATTTTTTTCTCATTCAAATATAAGATAATAGATTAAAGATTTTTGTTATGTTTTAGATGATAATATTTGAATACATATACCTTCTTTTAAAGTAAACCAAAATTTATAATGCTTTTTCCATTGTGTGTTAGTTTTTTTTTTATTATATATAATATGCTACAAATATTTCGGAATATTTTAAAATTAGTCAACTGTGTATGACTTATCATTACATTACTACTGTGATATTCTTGATAACTTGTACAGCAATCTCTCATGTTTCATGATACAATTGCAAATATATGACAGTTTATACACAATACACGGAGTTACTATTTCTCTATTTTATTGTATAGCTCCATAAAGTTATTTCCATTTTGCTTTCTATTATAAGATCCAAAAAGTCGTATTGTCTCTCATTTGTGTGAAATTGTTATTGTAAATATACTAAAATTAAACGGATGTTATGACTTATACACACAATCTGCTTCAAAAATTTCTGAACTTTTTTCTATAAGTTATATAAAGTTATCTATTAAAATAGTATGGAATTATTTTCTATGAAACTTTATTTCTGACTCTGTACAGCTGTATTCCTCAACGTTGTATTATTTATTTGCTGTAACGACAAAAGTGAAAGTACGTTTTTGAGAAAAGTAATGGAACAAACCGAATATATTGATTCCAAAAGATGTCTTAATACTTGGTCATCTACCATCTATTATTTATTTGATACAGCTTTCTCTGATTATTTTCTACCGAAGTTAAAAATAAAGTATAATATTTTAACGATCTCGAAAATGATGACAGAAAATTTTAATCGAGATTATTTTTCTTATAAAAAGATTACCAGAGATATTTCCAAAAAAAATGTACAATTGCTACAAAGATTTAGCGAAAGACTTCTAAAAATTATTTTCGATGGAATGTACTTTGAATAATTAATAAATGAAATTACATATAAGAAATAATTTTAAAGAAAATTCGGAAATTTTTGAGACAGACCGTGTATGTTATTTTATAATATTTTAAATATACAAATTGATTATCAAGGCATAAGATGAATCTTCTATTTCTTTCCTATATGTATGTGTGTATTTATTTTCAGCACATGAAAATAATTTATCTCAAATTATGAAAGGTAATATATATTTTTACGATATTACTATATAATTTATTTTAAATTATATAAATGTTACGAGAATATTTTTCTTCGATTTCTATAATTTCAATTAGACGCATTTATTGATATTTTAATGTAAATATAATTTAAAATATGTTAGTATAGACAATTTAACTATTATGCTAAAAAATTAGATACATTCCAAGTATTAAAATATAAAATTTATCATATCTTTATTGTAAAAAAGCTCACTAATATGAAACGAGACTAAGAATATAATTCAAATTTAATACATGAGAAAAATGAATATACAAATAAATTGTTGTATCTAGATGCAATCTCAGTCGTCATCAGAGTCATCTGAGGTACGTCCCTTGATGGTCTTGGGTTTCGAAGGTCCAAATATATTAAAGGGTTTTTTACCAGTTTCTGACGATTGCACATCATCGTCATAATTGATCACGCCAGATTGTGCAAGACGGCATTGCAATGTTTGTGTGGAAAAATCATCACAGTTTCCTAATTCGGTAAAACCCACAATATAATCCTTGGTTTTACCATTCACAATTAAGGCAATTGTAGGTATAACTCTGATCCGTAATCGTTCTGTAATACACAAATAAATATTATCAAATTTAAGTATGCCACTATCAAAATATATTTGAGAAAGACATCTCATGCAATAATACCTGTTAAAAAGGGACATCTCTCGACGTTCAGCTTACAGAATCTCGCTTCGATGTGTTTTTTCGCAAGAATCTTTAAATGATGATCCACTATTTTACTTCGTGGAGAATCATCTTTGTAGAATAAGCAAACTATATTCTCAGACTTTTTCGATACTTCAAAGAATTCTTTCTCGTCGTACAACTCAGCATATTCTCCGTGACCCTGTAGCAGTATGCAGTTACACATGTATTAAAAAATGTGTGTTGTTATACAATACTTTGTACAACAGTTGTACAATATTTTCAGACATAAATTTGTATACATGTTCCTGATGCAATATTTAGAATTCTAGTATTAAATATTCTAATGCAAGCATAAACATGCCAGAGGCACATTACCGAAGCCAGCCAATCCTGCTTCTGTTTTTGCATTCGTTTGAGCTCATTCAGTCTGTGTGTGCGTATCTTTTCATAATCGTTGATATCCAAATTGTCTAACTTCTCCAATTCTGCGTCTAACTGCTGCTCAACATGATTGGCAACTTCTATGACTTTCTGTTGAATTACAGACTCCATATCGCTGTCAATTGAAAAGACACTCGTGAATACTTTGTGCATCCATTATTTTCTTACCGGTATGTCATAAAAGAGGTACAAAAAGTTACAATGCAAAATGAGAATGTGCCATACAGTGTGAACGTTAACATTAAATACAAAATAAATATAATGAAAAAATACCAATTTGTTAGAATTTTTATTCTTCTACTTTAAATGTTCGGCGTTAAGAACGGAAATTTTGTTTCTTAATTCGGTGATAACTTGATTTTTTTAACTTCGCAATCCGTATTCACAATCCAAGGCACTTCTTAACCATATATAGAAATGTCACTGCTAAGCGTGGGACGCGAGAAGCATGATGCTCCTTGTAGTGCAAATGATAGTTGACCAAAATGTGCGTTCACAAACTGAGCAATATGCAGTACATAATTGTCTTTGAATTTCTCTCTCTCTCTCTCTGTCTTCATATCATGGATGCACTCACAAAAATTATAATTCTTTTTTCAATGACTTTTGGAACACATTAGACATGCGTGCGCGAGCGCAAATAATGTTATATAGCATTTATTATGAAATTATTTTTTTTTTAACAAAAATAAATATAATTCATTTTTTTTATATTTTGCGAAAAGAGAAATATTATTATAAGGTATACGTATTATTATAAGAATACATAAGGTATTAATAAACATAAAAAAAGTATATATATTTAAATTTCTATTTTAATAATTTTTTAAAACAAATCACAATCTTTTGGGAAAGATTGTGTAATATTTCTAATATTTTATTTTTATTTAATAATATGAATTTGCGAAATATATGTATTTTATTGGAATATTCGTTCCTTTTTAATTTATATCAATAAACACACATATATTATTTAATATTTAAATTACATTACTATTACAGTCACGATTACGTTTTAATGTATAAATACGATAAGGATATTAAGGATAAAAAGATCTATAAAAATTGTGTGTATCATTGATTTAAATTGTATTTATTAAAACTTTATCAGGCAGTAAATATTACAGAGTTTATTATTTTTATTAGCTTCACGCTGATTTCTTCTTAATATTAATAATTGATAATATCCTATTTATCAGAGGAATAATTAAAAGCCTAAATATATAAACCGTGTATCAGTAAAGCAGAAAAATCGACTTGAATATAGAACAGGTTGTTTATAAAATAGTTTTACATTAATCAGATTATCAAAATAAAATAATATTAAATAACGAGAGTTCTGTATTTATATATGTAATGTCATTGTTATTAGGGAAATTTTAATCTGATGTATTATATGATTAAAAATAATATGCGGAAGACATTGCAGTATAGTAAAAATAAATAATTCACTGAAAATCATCTTCAAATATATGTATATACAAACAATGAAAATGTAAACAATATTGGATAATCATGCTCTTTTAAAGACAAAGGTTTCATTTATTCATATTCTACGTATAGCATGTGCTTGCAATAAAATGGAAGAAATTTTTTTAAAATAGTCATGTTCTTTCTAATTCAATCTATTTTTACATTATATAAATGTCAGCAAAATTAAACTCAAACGTAGCAAGTTAAAAGTAGGCCTTTATAAAAATGCAATTTAAGTTTTATTGCGAAAGATAATACTGTTCACTTTCCAAATTAAATTAATTTAATTAATTTTCATGAGTAGCATTAATAATTATACTATAATTTATTAAGAGAGCGAGAAAGAGCAATCAGATTCACAGAAAATCAGTATATAAAATATTTTGTGTAAAAGCTGCCAGAAACAATATACATGCAATGACCACAATCCCTAATAACTGACAATAATAAACATCAGCTATTAATATATTAATATCTCAATTAGACTATTAGTGAAAAGACTTATGATTTTCCTTTTTATATAAATAAATGCGTGATTATGTTAAATGACTATAATTGCAAAATACTATAAATATATATATATATATACCTATATATATATATTTATATTTGAAAAATATGTGTGCATATATAAATCTTATAAAAGTAATCATTACTCTTAAGTAGGTTTCAATTCATTTTTTACTATTTTAAAATATTTCATTCAAAAATGATTGAAAAAAAAAAAATTGTAAATAGACTTTCGTAATATTTTTATATATCAACTATAATTAATAGATTTATAAATGGTCTTGCAACGTGTAACCTTAAAGAAGGTAATAAATGCTATTACAGCTCTTTTCCCAATTTCTAAAGATTAGAGACTTAAATGTGATGTTACTATCATACATATGACTTCAACATTTCTGCCTTTCTTTCATCACTATATGAAATATAAATAATTTAAAAAATAATATCAAGTATCTTTTAGATCTATTCTTTCAAAAAAAAAAGTTTACAAATATTTTGTAGAAAACACACACTAAAAGTAAATTTCGTAACTTCAAAAAAGTTTTTTTTAGTCATTTCGAAGACTTTCAACTATCGTGTATAATCGACTTGCTACTCTGTTAAATGTATCTGTCGTGATCTTGATAGGGTCCTTTTAACACGTTTATATTTTCTCATTGCTTCAACGAGAGGTTTAAGCACCCTGAGAACATTCGACAGCAGGAACGCCTGCAAGATTCTACTGTAAAATTTTACTGAATAATACCTGAAGTGTCCCATTTCCATATTTTCAAAATGTATTTGTAGATAAGAAAACGTTTTACAGGCAATGACAATCTGAAATTTTCATTCACTGAAATTTTTAAACATAGCCAAGAGACGGCAGGCGGCGCCTATACTTCTTTCAATCATTCTCTTGGACGATCCACATCACTTATCCATATTTTGAGATGCGAGACAGTATCATGTCGCATTTGGCGCATTACAATGCACAGGAATGACTTTGGGAGTACACCACCAAGGGTTAGTCGCAATTAATTCAAGTTTGAATATTTACATTTAAACGAATTTAATATATCTAATCAGCCTTACGTGGCTTACGCTTGCGAACATTCGGACTACTGGTATCAGCCTTGGTATCTTTATCTTTCTCACTCGCTTCTACTTCCTTCGCCTCAGCTTCCTTCGTTTCAGATCCCTTTGCTTCAGATTCCTTCGCCTCGGATTCCTCTTGTTCCAGTTCTAGTTCTGGAGGCATTTCAGACTCCTCTTCGTCTATCAAATCGTCCCCGATATTTTCGGCAATTTCATCCTCGTCTGAATTTTTCTCCTGACCAGCGCCATCCGTTGCGCCACCGGTCTTCTTCTTCTTGCCTTGTTGCTGCGACGGTTTTTGTGGAAAGAGGAAGTCGATCACGCACACAATGAGCTACAATTACAAGTACAGTTAACAATCACCTTAGCCATATAAATTTTATATATTACATAATATAAAACATATCATTGGAACGGAAGTGTGGGGATGAATAGAAAGAAGAGAGGTGGAGGAGGGGCATGAGAGATTAAGTGGACTATGGGGTTAAATTGGAGGATGATGCTGGGTTATATGGTAAGAGAGAAGGTGGAGAGATGGATGATGAGAGAAAGAGTGGATAGAAGGACATGGGAAAAACGTTGGAAGAGGGAAGGGGAGGGGGGTTGCAAGAAAATACTGGGGGGAAATGAAAGGTGAGAAAAAGAGAGGGTAATAGGAAGACAGGAACAAGATAAAAAGGAATTTTTAAGAGAGAGGAGAATGAGAGAGCAGGATTGGTAGTATATGAAGTAATGGAAAAATGAGACAGAGAAGAAAAAGATGAAAAAGAATAAGAGAGTCGAGGTATACAATAAATGGTACAAGGTGATTAAAAAGGAAGGAGTATCAGAATGATCAGAATATTTAAAAAAGGGATGGACGAAAGAAAGATGGAGAAGAATAATAATATGTAGAATAGGAAACAAATTAAAAGAATTGTATTGAACAAGAGAGAAGAGAAAATGCAGGAGATGCGGGATGGAGGAGGAAACGTGGGAACATATATGGGAAAGATGTACAAAAAGAATGAAAGGGGAAAAGGAGACATGGCAGGAGGTGGTTGGGAAGATTTTGGAAGAGGAAGGGGAGAGAGAAAAATAGTTGGAGGAAGTAATGAAGAAAAGGAGAACAAAATAATTGAGAAAAAGGAAAGGAGAAAAAGGAGAGAATGGGAATAAAAGAGTGAGAATGAAAATGAGAAAGTTAGAGAGATAAATGAGGGAGAAAAAAAGAAAGAGATGGAAGGATGAGGGAAACGGAAGCCCAAGGATAGGATAAAAGATAGTGTAATTAGAAAGCGAGTGGCGTGCATGTGTATATAAGTAGGATAGGATAGCCTTTAAGTGCGAAGAATGTGGTTAGTATGTAAGTTAATATTCAGATAATTATAAAATAGAGTAGTAACAGATTATATTACAACAATTGTTGATATATGATGCAAAGAAACTCAAGACTTTGTAATCTGAAAGGGATCAATAAATGTTCTAATCTAATCCATAAAACATATAATTCTTACCAATCCTAATATTGTGCCCAAAATAACCGTTGCAACAGCAAAAATCAAGTAACTACCCCATACAGGTACTCCAATATCTTCCAAAAGTTGATTGTGGATATTCTGAAAACAACAATGTTGTATTGAAATTTTTGTTACAAAAATATAATTTTATTTTACACACACATATATATATATATATATATATATATATATATATCATACACACACAAATACTTACACGTAACATTTGGGCCAGTTTGAAAAATTGACTTAAAAATGACATGTGGAATGAAGTTGGACTTTTCCAATTAGATATCGGATCCACTTTCATCCATGTTTTTTTGGATACAAATTCAATCAAGGAGGCTTTATCTCTCGGGCTCTTATACTGTCTGAATATCCCATTGTTGACACTGGAAAACAAAAAATAAATTCTAAGATATGTAGCTATTCAATACAAATTTCTTCTTTGGTTTGCAAATTTTAGAAAATAATTGTGTATTTATTATGTATTTTATGTGTACAACAAAATATAAACTATTAATATGGCAAACTTACTGATATATCGTAGGCAAAGCTGTAACCAAAAATCTGCCACTAAGACCTGGAGAATCTGTCACATCTATCTTTCCAACATTGATATTTAGATCCTTCTTGGATAATGCAAGATCCTCCCAGACTGGTTCAAGTGCTTTACAAGCCGGACACCACGGTGCATAACTAATAAATAACACAATACATTCAATTGTAATAAATTATCATATCATTAAAAACAAATTTTTAAAAAACATATATGTTATAATAATCGTTAAACTGTACAATTTGGTTTAAATGTACAAGCTTTCCACAATGCTATCGAAATACAAAATACACGTATATCTCGTCGAGTTGAATCTAACTCGCGTGACTCTCCGCGTCCTGCCTGTGTTTTCCTCGACAGGAATTTTAACCCTCGTCAAATTCGACAATCAAATTCGTGTACTTTTTGACACGCCATCAACCACGATGTCGACGTGCACGGTGTCAGCACTTACAACTTAACCATCCACTCTCCCACGAGCATGCGATCCCAGTTATCCTCGTTCAGATGCACCACCTGACCGCCTTTCGTTCGCCGCGTGCTCGTGTCCACGTTCGCGCTCGTGTACGCGGACAACAGCGCGACGTAGACGATGCAAAATACGGGACCCATCCTGGCGTGCAACGTCTCACCGTTGAAAATTTTAACCAACACTCACCGGCGCCGCACACCGCACACGACGCCAAATGCCACTAACCGCCGACTAAAAGTGTAAAGTGCAAACTCTTGGATTTTGCGCCGGCGACTACCGTGAATTACACGTAGCACTAGAACTGGTTTCAGCGCCGCTGGAAAGTGCACATTGAACTACAAACTAGAGAGACCAATGAGAAACACACGTAGGACGAAAAACGTGCTTCTCATTGGTCTCTCTAGATGGTAGTTCAATGTCCACTTTCCAGAGGCGCTGAAACCAGCTCGAGTCGCCCTCGCAGCTACATCGCGGGAAAATTCTAGATGATACGATTCGTGTGCGAGCTACGGAATTAGGTGGACGTTTGTGGCCAACTGTTCTGCTCACTACTTACGGTTTAATATTGCGTCATTCAAATAAATTCAAAAGACCGGCCAAGTATATCCCTGCGCACAGAGGACCAGGATCATCCAAACGAAAAAGAAGAAGAAGAAAGGGGACGTCGACGTCGACAACGACGAAAAATTTCTCTAGAGACGTTAATAGCGAGCGTGAGCGAGAATAACGATGGTAAGTTCTCGAAACACAATAGGGCTGCAGTTCGATTTACGCTTGCAGCGCTCGTGATCATTATTTGTCTTCTTCTTCTTCTAATAAAGGCTTCCGTTTCCACCAGAAACGATACAGCCTGTGCTTAAGATTGAGTAACAAAAAATTTGTGCGACAAAAGATGATGCAACACTATCAGAGTACTGAGCCACAGACGTCCACCTCAGTCCGTGGCTCACAACGGAATCCATCATCATTTGTCTTTATTTAATATTCGATTAACGGCAAGGATGAAAGTATTCCAAAAGTAGAGAGAAGCATCTTCTCTCTGCCAAAAGCGTTGGAGCGTGAATCGAACCGCAGCCTAAGCCTTAAGACATAAGAAATGGACCAATCGTAGTTGAATTTGAAAAGAATAATCGATTGACCAATTTCTTACGGTTTATGGGTTACATCTATTTTATTTCGGGACTAATCAAGGCGGAGAACAACG
>NW_012026798.1:2273329-2275492 GCF_000956235.1 Wasmannia auropunctata | reverse complement strand
ATTTTTGACGAATTTTTACAGTGAGCGAGGTATCAATTCAAGAATTTTGAGGGCCGATATACTAATCAGGGTAATAAATATGCATAAAGATACTGCCATGGCATTAAACATGATTGCGTAAGTATTCTCATTTCTTAATTATAATTATTGTATTTCATTATAACAAACCACTTTGTCTTTACAGGAACATGAATCCTCCGCAATTTGAACAAGAAAATCTTCACTAAAAAATAACAAATGTTTACGTTCGACTACTTTCCTGCTTCTTCGAGTATCGTTCTCTGGGGACTTCAATTGCACGATATCCAGCGGTATGGAAAACGGAAAGCTTACGACCTTGTCTATGTTCATCTGCAGCAGCAAATCGTCCACTGGTTTCCTCTGGCTGTACTCCTTGTACACGTCGTACACGACCGACGAGTATTTAAAATCTTTATACGTGTAAATTGCGGGATGAGTGTCGAGATGTAGCAAAATTTATATTTACTTTAAAATAAACTATTATTCTTATTCATACTTAGTCTCATTTCCAAGTTATTTAATTCTTGTTTATAATAAGTTGATAACGATACGTTTTAGACAATCGTGCATTTGAACATTTTGAAATCCTTCGTTTTCCATGTTAATCTATAAGCTGAAAAATTCGTGTGTCCATCGTGTGAAACAGGTCTATCCTTTCAATTAATTTTATTACAGAGATTAATAGTCAAAAGAATCACAATTAATTTATTATACTGTATATTTATTCTGGCTTGTTTGTGTCCGGGTAGAAGGGAATAAAGAGGTAAGACCCATAATGGCTGCGCGTTCGTCAGTCTCATGAAATCAATCACATCTTCATCCTCCAAGCTGTTGTCGCCGTCGTCGTACTGCGCGTTGATCAAATCTTCGTGCGTGTCATCGGTAGGATTTATTGAATAACTAAACATAAATATATTTTATAAATTTTAGAAAAACACATGGAACAGTAAAAGAATTGCAGTACGGATACACATACTCGTCGAGATTAATAGTTGGAAGTATGATCTGCTTCTTTTGCCTCTGTTTATTACGGCGCAACGCTTCCTCGGCGTCTTTTTCGTCCTGTTCTTTATCCGGTGCTTCTGAGGTTCCACTTTTCTCGGAGTTTACCACTTTAACTTGGGGCTGTTTTTTAATTCTCTTCAACGGAAACGCTTTGCGTAATTTACGCACAACCGTATGCACCTCTTGCTAACCTGCGACAAATAAATCGTTAAAATTATGAAGAATTGACTGGAATAAGCTCTTGACTTCCAATTATAACCTCCCTTTTTCCCCCATTGTTAAGGACTGATAAACTATTTCAATTCAACTTTGGATTTTAATGAAAATACAATCATTAGGCTCTCTCTCGTTCCTTCATCCCAAGAAAACCAAAGTCTTGAAAAATTAAAATAATCGCTCGACACTGAAAAAAAAACAGTCGACGTTTCTAGGTTAGATTCCTTCGAACGAAACGTGAGCGTACTCTTTCGATTAGGTTAGGCTTGTCGCGATAATTGAATTAAGCCGCTGATTCAAGTTAAAGATTTGAATTTATAATTGGCCAGAAAATGTATAATATTTATGCTTGTTTTCTATATTAATAAAGAAAATAATTACACTGTCGGTTTAATGTCTGTCATTAGCACACAGTTAATTGTTAATAACTGAATAATTGATTCTAATTACGGATGCGTTCCTTTTCGACGCTCATGCGCTGTAAGTTTCGCGGGCCATAGAGTGGGTAACCCACTCTACACTAGATGGGACGCGAGCGAGCGAGCGAGCGAGAGACGAACTATTGCCAGAGAGGATCCTCTCTGCTATTGCTGCTTTTGGTGAGTTTTGAACGGCGTCCTACAGACGTAGACGGTGGCATTCTCGATCTCCCTAAAAACTTCCACGTTACATAGGTATTTCTCGACTTTGCCGGATGGCAATCCAGTAATAACTAGAAGATCGTAGCGACACACCTGCGTAAATATTGCTATAATGCATGCATATTTTATTTGTATACATTTTTTAATCGCGACAGGCGCCGCAGCATGACGTCTCTTTGAAGGCGGATCGGGCATACGGTGCGAGAAGTGACAGATTAAAATCGGAGAAAGTTTGTACTTTGCGCGCGCGTTCAAAGAATTAACGCGGCGTGTACCCCCC
>NW_012026798.1:2259777-2273309 GCF_000956235.1 Wasmannia auropunctata | reverse complement strand
TACCCCCCCCCCCGTCCCCCAGGTATGTACGGTACGGTATGTTTCTGATTCCGTTAAAATTTTTGCCGTTATCTTACGATCCGCTCTCCGACACCGCTCGACTCGTACTGGCGGTTGAAATTTACGAATGTGTAAAACCACCTCCAACCGTTCAATCCCAAACGAAACCGTATTTCGCAGGTGTTGACAGCATGACAGCGGTATATCCGATCTTACCGAAACTGGCGGTGAGGGACAACCTCGACGACGATGACCTCACCGACATCGACGACGAGGTGTTCATCAGGGACGGGAGAAACGGCGGGCTGAAGTTGGACGACGACGGCGGGGTGAAGCAGCCCCTCATGGCACCGCGTAGAAAGTGCAAAAAGCCCTGCAACCTGGAGACCCACAAGATCCCGTACAACATACTCCTCGGCCCGGTGTGCTGCGGTGCCGCAGCGCTGATCATACTGTTAGGCTTAATCGTAATTTGTATATTCACCGTAAATATCTTCCCGATGATCGACCCGCCGATAAGTATATTTGGAAAGTGGATGTCGCACAAGGCGAAGGATCCCATAAACGAGTCGGAGATCATTCCGTGCACCTCGCTCTCGTCCAAAGTTCTGTGGACCGTATCGTTGCCAAAGTTAACACCCGAGGCGCCTCTTAGGAGCAACGACGTTAACTCCGATGGAATTGAAGATATTATCGTGGGATTTAGCACAGGTATGAAAGTGTTGTGTTTAATTCGGATAAATGAATTCATTCAATTGCGGTCGTGGTTATTTTAATATTTTTCTGCTTTCTTTTTTCTTGTGTATATAGTTTATACAATTGATTTCCCTGTGCCGTTATATACTGTGTTGCATTTGCTACGTTGCGACCTTGCAATTGGCTACTTTTATTTGGTTTGCTTTTCCTTTACAGATTTTGGTTTCACATTTACATGATGTTGCTTGTCAGTCTAAGGTGAATAATTGATGTTACTTCATTGGTAGATTGTTAATTTAATCGGTCGCTGTAACATTCGGCTTACGCATTCAGGTCTGGATATGATGGACATGGAGTATATCTGCACTATATACTTTGGAAATCAAACGCCCTGTCTGGGCGGTGTACTAGCGCTGAACGGCAAAACGGGCGAAACCATCTGGACACATTGGACCGCCCATTCGATACTCTCCGTTAACTGTGACGCTGATTTGACGAACGACAAGATCAAGGATTGCATTATATCTGGACGCGGTGGGATACTGCAGGCTATTGACGGCCGCGACGGCTCCAGTGTATGGAAGATACCGCTTCAGGATCTGGCCTCTGAGCTGCAAATAATTTCGGACGTCTACGACGCGAGATTCGTAGCGGATATGGACGGCGACGGGGTCGCCGATGTGATAGCGTCGCACGTCATGCAGTCGGACAGCGTTCAAGCGAGCAATATACTCGTGATATCGGGTAAAAGCGGCAACGTCATACGCAACATTAATTTGCCAGATACAGAGCAGCTGTTCATAGCGCCGCAGATTATAGTGCATCCCGACGGAGAGAACATATTCGTTCTGGCTACAACCAGTCAGCAAGATTCCGGAGGACTTTATATAGTGTCGCAAGCTGATATATTTTACGGTGATCTGGTATGTAGTCGTGGAGCATAAAATATTTGTCTTTTCTTTCGTTAATACGATAGGATTGTCGCGTTAATTAACAGGTTTTTGGATGCTTTTTTGTGTTACAGAAATTGCGAAAGCTCAATCATAACACCGGCAGAAATGCGCTGTTGCCGCCGATCCTAATCGATATTACGTCGGACGGGATTGAAGATATTGTCGCCGCGATGTTCAATTCGACGATTGTAGCGTACAATGGAACCACGTTCGAGCCCATCTGGAATTACACAGTTCCCAATTCCGAGGTAATTAGCATTCCCATTCCCGGTTATTACAACGACGACGATATACCGGACTTCATGGTGAAGCATCAGATAGGCACCGGCTTGTCCACGTACTACTACACCGTGGCCACGGTCATAGACGGTCGTAACGGGCAGCCTTTGCTCGAGAAACCGATGGAGGACAGTCTGAGCGGGCAAATGTCCGGATTGTCGATCACCGTCGACGGATTCGGTAACGATTGGTTTTTGCACTGGTCCACCGACTGCTTGAATTACGAGGGGGTCAAGGAGAAATACCAGTTTCTGAAAGGCCAGAGCTTCATATCGCAAACACGCGCCGACCTCTGCTCCCTGAGATTCAATTCGACGCTCACCACGAGACTGCTCGCTTTGAGCCAGCACGTCGGTCCGCCCGGGCAGTCGCTGTACTTCTCGGAGCACTGGAAGTCGGTGGAGTTCAATAATTCCGTCGACCTGCGAAGGGAAGAGGAGAAGAATCCGAATTCCCGATCAAGGGTCACCGACGCTTACGCGAGCGTACCTCTCGTTTCCGAGAGGTCGCCGAGAGTCCATAAGAACCATCGGAAAGACAGCATCTTCAAGCACAAGGATAATATATTCGAGATCAGCAAATACGACTCGGACGCGGTATACAAGAACTTCGACGAGTCCAAGAGCCACAAGAAACACAATCCCGAGGACACCGTAGAGAACGCGTATTCGGACATGGAGCTAGCGTGGAAGCCGGATAACAAATGGACGGAGGATGACGCGCAGTCGGATAAAGAATACGATAACGTGTACGAGAGTGATAACGGTAACAACGAGGACGGGCAGCAGAGTGTAGATTATTCGCAGGATGAAGCGCGAGAGAAGAGGAGCGTCGTCACCGTTGTTAAAGATCCACATTCGATAAATATTTCTCACAAAGAAATTGGCGATTACTCAACGCCTGAATCGACACAGCGTAATTTACGACTGAATCGTGAGAAAATCAGCCCAGGAAGAACGAATGAAATGAAAGACATCAACGACAAGAAGAATGACTCGGTGAACGAAGTTGATGCGACGAATATATCAATGACGCCAATTCCCAATTCTCACGAAAAGTTATCTACGTCGAGCGACAAATCAAATATTGAGAGGACTACTACAATATGGAGTGCATTAAATACGGGCGAATTAATAGAAAGAAAGAGCACAAATACGAGCACGGAATTGCCGGATGTCGCGCTTACTGAAGCAGCAAAAGTTACTAAAAATCAAATAATCACCGGCCGTCAAAGGGCAACTTTCGCTATTAAAAAAATCGTAGACGTGACACAGCGAAGACAAATTTATAAGCATAGCTTCCCCAGCATTGTCCAGGACGCGGACGATGACGCTAGTATAGAAAAAATATTTAAACGGGAGTCGCTGAAAAATCAAAGTAAAGGCAAGATTAACAAGAAGCAGTTGTCGATGGCCGATAAAGTTGTTAAAATACGGCAGAAGCGAAGAACGAAACGAAACTCCGGAACCGACGGCAGTCGGCCGAGCGGTGCCAGTCGTATTCAGAAGCAGGCGCCAACCGGTATTCTACTGCCGTCTATCGTCGAATCCAAGGGGAAGACGTCGGTAGATTTGGTGTTCTCCACGTTCTGGCTACCGTCGTCCGACGTGTCTCTGATCCTGTCTCAGGCGGACGTGGAGTGCATCGATAAGAAGAAGGCGCTGCTGGACAGCAAACTTGAGTACAAGAAAGACGACGACATCATCGGCGAATGTTTGTCCGAGCGCGGCATTAATTACAGATTGTATCAAGAGGCGATGGATAGGGAAAATACCAAGGTCGCGCTTGGTCAAATGACAATATATAGGATGAAGCTAGAATGCGTGTGCCCGGAGGATATGTTACCCAATCAAACGTGCAGAAATATTTCAACGCATCAGAGCTGGCCGCAGTATCTGGGCTCTTCTGGAAACGGCTACTTCAAGCCATTGCGTAAATTAAATATTTGAAGAAATTACAAGGTACTACTACTTTTTTTTGCCGAACTGTACGAGTTATTGAGGAAACTTTTATTGCAACGCCCTCTGACGTTCATTTCGACCAATGCAATGATTAACTTTAATCTCGGTTTAACTTTGTTTCTATACCCTTCTAGTTCGAAAATTTACGAAAAATTTACGAAAAAAGTTACGAAAAATTAGAAAAAGATAGAGAATGAGTTGAACTGAGATTAAAGTTAATCTACAATGGTAGAAATGGGCCTGATGGAGAGTCGTTAACGATTAACGGAATCAATGAATTATCGAATAGTCTCGTGCGCTATTTGTAAAAGTATACA
Source organism: Wasmannia auropunctata (assembly GCF_000956235.1). Taxonomy (NCBI): domain Eukaryota; kingdom Metazoa; phylum Arthropoda; class Insecta; order Hymenoptera; family Formicidae; genus Wasmannia; species Wasmannia auropunctata. Next base: position 2,269,103 of record NW_012026798.1, on the reverse strand, counting down.
TTGTAAAAGTAACAATCGTAATTCTAATCAATTGTTACATAAGTGATTTATATTAATATTTGTATGCAATTTTCTTCGCGAAATAGAAGAGATGCAGATATCCGCGTATTTGTACATATAAGAATATTGTTGCGCTCTCGCAATTAAAATTTTTATCGTTTAATTTTGAAAAGAATTGCTATAATTACATGTCTGTTAATCACTTACTGATAATTGAAAGTTTTTTCTCAGAACGCAGTTACGAATAAAGAGATAACTAAGTGGCTACGATCCACTTGATGCTACAAATACTTTCGAAGCATTCTTTGATTAGTTAAATAGTAAATAATTATGTATCAGAATCGATCGTGGAGTGTTTCAAACAATTAAGATGAGCAAATGCTAAAATGGTATAAAGCGAATATTGGTGATTAATAATAATATTTTTATATGTGAATCTTACGATTGCTCAGTTTAAGCAAACTGCGCGCCGCGTAATCGTCGGTCTGGCTTAGGTAATATTTTTCGCAATAAGTTATTTTTACAGGGTTTAAAAAAGATGCTCAAAAGCATCGAATTATCATTATTAGATTGCTTTGGCAATTGTGATATTACGATTGTACTATTTAGATTGGAGCTGTGTTTTAAAGACCGACAATTATGCGATGCACAGTTTGCTTGAACTGAGCATTGTAAGATTACGTATAAAATATTATTATTATTAAACACCAAAATCCATTTTGTGTTGTCGTTTGCTTATCTTAACTGTTTTAATTAAAAAGTCTTTTGACTGATCAATCAAATATATGCTTTTAAGCATTTGTAGCGTTAAATGAATTGCATCCTGTACGTGCCAAAGGAGATTTCGATAACTTCTTTTTATGTACAAATATATATTCTAAAATCTATCATGACTTATACGATTGCATAGAAATTAATATAATTAATGTTGAAAGTATACGTTATATCAGTAATAATTTATAATATAATATCTATATGAATTGAAATATTAATCATATATATATATATAATATGTTACTACATATTGATAATCAAAGTTTACATAACTGTATAGTCCGATGTGTGTGTTGATTGTATCAGCAGATACAAATAATCTATATATCTAACAAAAAAATATAAGCCCCATATTCAGAACGCGCTTATAATGTTAGCGCGCTAACAAGTTTTGAAAAAATTTAACGGAAACTATATATGCTAAATGCGCTAATATCGTTGTAAGTGCGTTTTGAACACGGGCCATATTCTGGTGCTATCGATTTATATGCATTCTTACGTGCATTTCCTATAATTTAAAAGGAAAAGAAATCAATGATTTTATTAAATAAAGTTTCCGAATAATATTGTCTGCTGTCTGCTTAATGAAGATTCATTAATTACGTTTGCAGGATAACTTATATAAACATTTAACCACTGTTGAGTGTAACACAAGTATTCGAAGAATATAAAATATACATTATTGATCAACTTGTTGACATTTATTCTTCCATACATTTTCTGTTGCTATGACGTATCGTTTGATCAATATTGGATACTCAAACGGTTACTTGAGTATGACAGATACTTCATTCTGCTTTTTGCAAGAGAAGAGATAATATAAGACAAACGTTCTAAGTGCAGCGTATAAATAAGCTGCAATTAAAAGTACAATGCAAATTATGGTGCAAACGGAAAGAAGCATGAAACGTCGTAAGATACATATGTCACATAAGTTTAACGATTAGTCGATAATTAACAATTTTTTGATGATGCATTAGCGGACCATACTTACACTGTGTGCAGCAGTAACAATCATGTTAGATTATCAAATTCTCTGAAAACCAATCTGTTTGTAAGTATTTGTTAATTAATAAAACATATTTAAAAATTGAATATGGACGTAAGATTCTTCTTAAATTTCCTAACATTTACATTTCCTCCCCAGAGGACATCCGAACATTCTGAAAGTTTGGATAACACAGAGTCTCAAGATTATGGAGATAGCCTTTTTAAAAAATACAAGTTATACAGTTACTCCTTAAATCTTGGGTAAGTCTTCGCTTACTGTTTTTATTCTAAGAATATTTTCTCATTTATTAAGTCCATTTAAATACATTCGAGACATCATATTTCCGTGCACAGTGCGTTGATTAAGTTAAGAAATTTCAATTCTTGGATTTACAGAAGAATGGCTGTACAAGGTAAAACGGTCGAAATCATCGGCGCACATACGTACAAGCATTTTCGAAGATCGATATCTTCATTACCCCTCATACCGAAGGTACAGCCCGCAGACATTCCACGTTGTTTGGACCGCAAGGCCCTAAATGGAATTCTGCAAAGTGCACAGAGACGATACTACACTGGAAAATCCCCTAAATCGGAGCCGTATAAAAACGCAGAGACGCAGACGGATTACAGAGATAGCGAGGCGCAAACTGAACCCTGGGAGCCACCATGCAAAATTGTACCAGGTAACGACAATTACATTGCAGTCATATATACTGTCAAATTTCATAGAATAAGTCAATCAAGAAATTAGAATAATTAAAAAGAAAAAAATACAAGGAAGAAACAAAGCTGGATATGCCGATAATTTATAGTGGAGATATCCTAATTTTTATTTAGGTCACATACCTGAAGTATTGACGTTGGCTCATCTTACTTGGGAACATGGGCTACCCGCGGGTGTTCACGAGGTGCACGTTATCAACAGAATGCGGATGAAGAGAGCTTGGGAAGCCGTTCTACCGCCGATGGATACGCCGGCCAACATAAAGATGCGGAATTCGATACTAACGGCCTTAGATATAGACGAATGGGCATTTCGGGAATCGGTGAGTGTTTCAAAAGATACAAAAAAGAATTTTAATTATTTATTGCCTATAACGTTATAGGTAATAATTTATTACCTATAACATGATCTACATTTCTTTTTTTTCAAGTACATAATACATTTATATAATTTTAATTATATTATATTATTATATTATATTATTATATTATTATATAATTAATTTTAATTATATTTATTAAAGTTTTTATTATTTATATAAGAATCTCAGTCTCGTCTATCTAATATCTATGTTTCTTCTTTCTTTAACTATATGATAATTTTAGGAGATTCAATTCATAATGGATTTACGTCTGGACTTAATGAGGAAGCTCCTGCAGAGCCGTGAGACGGAATACGTGAAGAAAGTGCAGGGTCGTTTCGGTAGACTCGAGAGCAGACTGGGGAAATGTCGGGACAATCAAATCAAGGCTATCAGGCATAATCTTAAACGAGATTTGCGAAAATTACATAGGAGACATCGCTACGAGCAGCAACCTCGTAAACCCGACATAATTGAACGACATATCGATCCCAAGTCTGACCTGTATGTGCCGCAAATGCGTCTCGGCGAGCATCCCCAGAGACGGCACGAAATCTTGCAGAAGCAAATCCTAAGCGAAAGTCTCATCACTCGCATGGAGCGTGAGTGTTTATTTAATTGTAATTAATTGCTGCTGCTCAATCAATTCAATTCGTCGCAATTGTTATTTAGGAGAAGAAGATACAACGCTCAGTTGGCTACCAACTATCGAGGAACCGAAAACAGTTAAACGTGGACCTAAACCGATAGACATTTGTATACGGGAAACCAGATGGACGGAGGAGAAACTGAAACAGCTTCACTCCGATTTGAAGGCCATTCGAATGAGAGTTAAATCTGTAGACAAGGGTCCGAGATTAGTGAGGCGTAAGTACAAGCTGCCGGATTTGCCTGTCACACCGCGCAGATCGGGCACATGGGACAGTAAGCAGAAACAACGGGAAGAATCTGCCACATTTATTCAGAAGCTCGTTAAAGGCAGAGCGATACAATGTCTGGTAAATTACAGATCAGATCACTCGTGCATTTAAAATAGATAACAAGAATAGAAGGCAAGATCCTATAGAGTTAGGTTTGTACAATACAAGAAAGATAAAATTTTATATCTATTGTATTACAGATGTACGAAGGGCGCGATAGATGCAGGGAGCTGATCGAGGAATTACAATCGACTCAAGCGCTCGAAGATCATGAGGATCACGATGAAGAGCCACGTGTGATCGATTTGCAGCAAATGGAGGATCGATCAATGCAGGAAGATCGTTTGTGCGAGATTCTCGATTCCTTAGAGGGGAAGACAGTCTGTGGGACATTAGATTTTCTCAGCAAAGTAAGTGTCCTTTTTTATTTGTTGTTCTTTTACCGGAACAGTTCGCTTGATTATCTCCCTCATCATCTGCTCAGGAGCTGGTGAGATTGGAGGACGAACGTAGAGCTCACGCTTTCGCCTTGCTTGCCGAAAGAGAAAGATGTATGAGAGAAGCCGCCGAAGCTGGCAGGCGGCAAGCGGAACGTAATCGACGACGAGAATTCGACGAGATGTTCAAGCAAATCGTGAAAGTAAATCAGGACTCGGTGGAGGCTTACTTAGAGGACATCGTAAGGGAAGAGATCGATTGGATATCGGATAAAACGGCTAAAGACCGTATCTTAGAAGTATGCGAAAAGATGGATGCCATATCGAAACATGCCGCAGAAAAGTAAGATATGGCATTGATAATCAATAGATGTAAAAAAAATTATTTTATCAAAACAACATGATAAACATGTAAAACACGATGATATTTTCGCAGCACCGACAAGTTGGCAGATGAGGAACTGGTGGCGGATATGATATACAATTTTGTCTTACCCGAGGTCGAAAAGCACAACGTGAGAAAAAAAATTCGCGGCCAACAACAAGATTATATGCGGAATGCATGTATAGCAATTTACGAGAAAATTTCCGAGTTACCATCCGACGAATCATCGCAAGTAACGAATCAAGAAATTTACATAAAAAATGAGGATACAGAAGAAATCTGCGAGGCTGAGGATACGGTAAAAATTACTAATTTGTCGCGATGTAATTATGTTATTTTTTTTATATAAAAATATTCATTTATTTTTCCAGGAACAAAATATCGAGGTAGAAGAAATAGAACTTTCAATGCATAAACCGGATATTGAAAATGAAAGGCGAGCAGGATCAGAAACGAATTCAGAAATAGATTCACAAATCGATTCTTTAATGGAAGCTCAATAACGTCAGAAATCAAAGGTACTTAGGTTATTTTAATCTGAAAGCTGTTTTATATTTTTTTTATAATAAAAGTTAATCGTAATATTTTGCTGAAAATATAGAACTTATCTATTAAACTTTCACAAACGTAACCTCTATTGTATTAATGCAAATTGATAAATATATTAACATCGTAATTCAATCAATATAAAATATTCTGGTTGCACATATTCAAAGATTCTACATTAAATTGTCATTATTACTTTTCCAATATTAATTTATTATCTTTACGCCAATAAATTAATAATAGATAAATTATTTTAGCTTATGTACATCATATCTCGATAAATATTTCTTCCATTTTAGGTCCATAAAACCCATAAATTCATGAATATAAATTGGTAATAAAATATGAAGTCAAATCGTACGCTGATCAATGTTTAATGTTATGAATTACAGTCTTTCACATATGTCAATGATTATATATAACTTTACAGATAGATATGATAATCAAATTAATTATACACGCGTTAAAGAAGTATAACATTATAAATAAGACCAATGTCTTTCAATGTTCAAATTTATTTAGTTCATTAAAATAATCTTAACATTAATTTAATGAAATTACACATTAATGTACATTTTATTGAAATATATCTTATTAAAATAATTTTTTATTCAAATAATATTTTATTAAAATGTACGTCAATACGTTATTGCAACACATATAAGTTTATTGTCCTCATTCTTCTTCAATTTCTTAATAAATGCACAATAAAATCAATGTAACTAATTTTACATAGCATTTATCTGAGAAAATATATTTTTTTAATATATATATTTTGTAAATATACAAGGTGTCAAAAAAAATGCCTGCAATATTTCGGGAGATGATTCGGGATCCAAAAATAAGAAAAAAGTTATATAAACATAGGTCCGGAAATAAGTCGTTTCCGAGTTATGACTACTTTTATGTTACAAAAAATTGTAATTTATTTTTCATAATCATAATAATAATTATAATTCATAACAATTACAATTTATAATGATAATTCACAGTAATCATAATTAGTTATACTAACTCATTTTTTCTACCCAGGATTACCACATGGAAGCATAATCCGCTTGGCATCTCTCTTTTCTTTTTAATTTTTGATTTTTATTTTTTTTTTTAATTTTTCAATATTTGTAATACGATTACATTATTTTTTTAATTAAGGATAAACAGGTATTTAAATCGAATTAAGTAAGATGTTCAAAATGACCACCTTCAGTACGAATGCAGACCCTTATTCTTCTATCAAAGGAACTCTTTGAACAATTTTGAGGGAGATTGCTCCTTATTTCTTCGAATCTAAAAAATAAAAATAAAAATAAAAATAAAATATTTCAAATGAGCTATATCTCCACGTGGTGTATCCTGAGTTAAAAAAATAAATTATTATGTTATTATTGTGATTGTAATTATTATGAAAAATTATTTAGAATTTTTTTAACATAAACGTGGTTGTAACTCGAAAACAAACTTATTTCCGAAACTATGTTTATATAACTTTTTTCCTTTTTTGGATCCCGAATCATCTCCCAAAGTGTTATAGATTTTTTGGATACATTTGGATACATTTGGAATACATTTGTTTATATATTGTGTTGTTCCATCTAATTGAACAGGTAATTTAATAAACTAAAAATATTAATTCTTAAACTTTCTTACAGTTATTGTTTAAAAATAACTGATATCAAGTTGAAACGTTCGATGTACCAAGTGAATATTATGATATTATATTTATTTCGTTATAACAGTTGAAAAATGCATTATATAAAGAGTATAATAATTCTGCAAAAATCTTAGAACTGTTAATGTAAAAAGAGCCGAGTTAGCGCGGGCATGACGAATCGAGATAACCATCTAACGTATTTTTCGAAAGTAAATCCGACATAAATTTTTTGAACTTCATGTCCTTCGCGTCGTTCGACGGTTTCCTTTCTACTATGAGCTTACGTTTTTTGGCTTGCAATTCGTTCGTCTGCTGAAGCGTCTCGGCGTCGGTGTTGATAAATGTGTTGTCCGTTTGCGATTCTCTAATTTTCCGCTTGCGACTCTCTAACGAATCGGGATTCTGCGTCCCTTCCCGCGCACGACTCACTTCGGTAGTCAAATCGACCATCTTCTGCTCCCACTCCTCGAAGTGCTTCCGCACCTCGGCTAACTGCGTGTCTTGTTCATGTATCTTCTTTGCCTGCTTGTGCAGCTTCAGAGTTTGCTGTCGCACCAGAAACTCTTGTCTCTGTATCCTGAGTCTCATTCTCGTGATTTCGTTTCTCATGGACAAGACGAAGAGCTTGCTCTTTTTCGTACGATCGTTAATCTTCTTAAAAGTTTGATTAAGCTTCTCCGAGCAGGTTACGTTATGATTGTTGCAATGCGGCAGTGAGGAGTTACTTATGTTTCTTCCGTGGGAGATCATGACGCCACCAGGTAGGTCGTATGAGTTCACAGTGCCGACCATGGACGTGCAAATGTTGTGCTTCAAATCTGGCAGGATCTTCTCGTCAAAATGCTCCATGGCCATGCTGCTTATATCCCGTAGCTCCTGAAGTATCTCGTGTGCTCTAGGCGGTGTCTTTGTCTCTCGAATCAATCGAAGAACACGGAAAATCTCATCGATTACCTGACACATAGTTACAACATGCTTGTTATTTAACAATTTGTAATGTACAGCCGTGAACAGATCAGTTGTGACACTTTTTATAGGTTTCTAATATATATATTTAAATATACATTTATATATATTTTACAGGTAACTAATATTTTGCAAATGCAAACCGCAATGTACTATCTTTAGTCTAGAGACAATATGATACCAATTGTGGTTTGCATTTGCAAAGTATTAGTTACCTATAAAATATATATTATGTATATTTAAATGTACATAATATATATTTTATAAATATTAGTGCGTTTTGAAACCTATAAAAAAAAGTGTCGCAACCGATATGTCCACGACTGTACATAAAATGAGAATCTGCCTCTTGAAATAAATATGAAAAATGGAGAGATTTGTAAACATAAGAGGTACTTCTACATCAAGCTGATGACGATAGCAGTAAATTTTTCGTAAGGCAAAAAAAATCTCGTTACCTTTCCTGGAATAAAGCAGCAAACGTTCAGGTCGACATACTTGATGAAAGTCATTGATAACATAGAGATTCTTGTTTCTATCGCGGTCAAGATATCGCAGTGACGCGCGAGAGGATGGCTCCGTCGCTCCGACTCTCTCCTGGGCAGCTTGCTTTTGACAGTGCGGAGACATTGCGCGTGATACTTTTCCATGAGGTTGAAGCCGCGGTTGAGCAGCTTCTTGCAGATCCGATCGAACTGTCTGCAAACCTGGAAAAAAAGCGAGATATCGCGAGATCGACGCTTTGCGACGTACTGGGAGAAAGCTGTGTTTCCTGCTCGCGGAAATTAAAGGGCGAACTTACGATCCTATATTTAGAGATCTCATCGTAGGAGAGGTTAGACAGAATCGCCTCCAAGCAAACGTCGGGGAGGTCTATCAGCTGCAGCTGCGCGTCGTCGTTCATCTGTCGCGCGGCAGGAATGTACGAACGTCTCCGTTGCTCGTCAACCATGTCAACTCTTTTCCAGTCCATGCGTAACGCGCGACGTCTACTCCTTCACCGAGAAATCCACACCGTACCGTAATTGACACGATTAACTGCTCCGTCTGCATCAGAGGGGCTCACGTCGGCTCACGAGCTTCGATGACCTATAAACAAACCTGATGTAGGTACGTACGCATATACACACATACGTTCCGAGATACATACGCTCTCTGAGAATCTGTATAGCATACGTAACATTTCGGTGTGTCACTTCGGTTGCCTATCTTGATTGCAAAAAGGGCAGCCAACATAAATCTCGTCGTGAAATTTCGGAGTGTCACTTCGGTTGCCTATCCTGAGTGTAAAAAGGGCAGCCAACATAAATCTCGTCGTGAAATTTCGGAGTGTCACGAAGCGGAGAGAAGCAGCAAGCGATGTTTTTGATGGCTAAAGACAGTACACATTCACTCGGATCAGCTGTGAAAAGTTTAGTGGAGTAAATAAACAAACAAAAACTATCGGAGAGGAAGTAGATGGAAAATTTCAGAATTTACACATTTTTCCAAACGGATCAAACGGTCAGCTGTAAAACAGTTTCTATAGATTGTTGGAACTTTTTGGAATGTTTTGAAATAAATTAACCT
>NW_012026798.1:2155499-2259636 GCF_000956235.1 Wasmannia auropunctata | reverse complement strand
CTATCCTGAGTGTAAAAAGAGCAGCCAACATAAATCTCGTCGTGAAATTTCGGAATGTCACTTCGGTCTGCTTCGGTTGCCTATCTTGAGTGTAAAAAGGGCAGCCAACATAAATCTCGTCATGATATTTCGGAGTGTCACTTCGGTTGCCTATCCTGAGTGTAAAAAGAGCAGCCAACATAAATCTCGTGAAATTTCGGAGTGTCACTTGGTTGCCTATCCTGAGTGTAAAAAGGGCAGCCAACATAAATCTCGTCGTGAAATTTTGGAGTGTCACTTCGGTTGCCTATCCTGAGTGTAAAAAGAGCAGCCAACATAAATCTCGTCGTGAAATTTCGGAGTGTCACTCGGTTGCCTATTCTGAGATTTCTGAGTGTAAAAAGGGCAGCCAACATAAATCTCGCCGTGAAATTTCGGAGTGTCACGAAGCGGAGAGAAGCAGCAAGCGATGTTTTTGATGGCTAAAGACAGTACACATTCACTCGGATCAGCTGTGAAAAGTTTAGTGGAGTAAATAAACAAACAAAAACTATCGGAGAGGAAGTAGATGGAAAATTTCAGAATTTACACATTTTTCCAAACGGATCAAACGGTCAGCTGTAAAACAGTTTCTATAGATTGTTGGAACTTTTTGGAATGTTTTGAAATAAATTAACCTCAATTGTCCGCGTCTGCAGATTCTTTGCCCGTAAATATACCACAATCCCACGTGAGAGACAGCTCCCGCTTTGTTTACATGACATTACGGCAGAGTAAATGCGAGGCATCTTATCGGGGAAGAAGTATACGCTCGCAAATATTTCGTTCGCCGCGTAGCGAGGAGGATGACACTCGCTCCGAAGAACATAGTGAAACTACTCGAGCTCCTCACCGAGGAAAACCTGGACACCAGCCTGGAGAATCTCTGCAATCAGCTGCATCAGAGTTTTCCCAAGGAGGAGCGCTTCAATGTCGGAATGGTGCTGCTGCTGCAGCTGCAGCAGGTTGATCTGCTGCCTAAACACGTTCAACGTGTTATGGCACTGACGCTGCTGTTTGACCTGTACCGAGGGGAGCCATTAGCCTCCACGCCGTTTGCCTCTGTATTCGTGCAGGTGCTGAAGTCGCAGGACGACGCCAACAACGGGAGCTCGAAGCCGTCCAGCCACACCGGTCACATACCGTTCCTGTCCAACTGCGAGAGGAGCCTGCTCGTCAATTTGATGGGATACAATCAGAAGGACGTCATGAAGAAGACACCACGCCAGATCGTGGACGAGTTCTCGTTCGCCACCGTGCCATCCATCGATCTAACCACCTTGCAGTTGCAGCTGGCGGAACACCAGTCCGAACTGCCGTCTGTCAGCAAATGCGGAAATCCTATAATACTGCCCGACATGGATCACTCCCAGGGGACGGAATACGACGCGACCACCGTGAGAAATATAGTAGAAAATCTCACGATCGGCGATCCGCCTCTGTACAGGCAAAGTTATCGTCCTGAATTCCTGAGGCTTGCGCCACCTCTTTATCATTCCATCAACGAGATAGCTTGGTTCCATTCCACGGAGCCATCTCAATTCACGGTCGAGTACGATCCTAGCATGTGCGTGTCGAACTGCGCCAGTATCGAGGCACGTAAACTCATGGGCAAGGCCTTCAAAAATGTCTTAACGTTGATGCAGCAACAGTATCTGATCAGCGAATTGGAGAAGGATCCGAAGCTCGTTTATCACATTGGGCTCACGCCGCCGAAATTACCAGACCTCGTTGAGAACAATCCTCTAATCGCCATTGAGGTCTTACTGAAGCTAATGCAATCCAGCCAGATCACGGAATACTTTAGCGTGCTAGTGAACATGGAGATGTCCCTTCACTCCATGGAGGTCGTGAACAGATTGACTACCACGGTGGACCTGCCGACAGAATTTGTACATTTGTATATCAGCAATTGCATATCCACTTGCGAGACCATCAAAGACCGTTACATGCAGAATCGACTGGTGCGACTTGTTTGCGTGTTCCTGCAGTCCTTGATAAGGAACAAGATCATAAACGTGCAAGAACTATTTATCGAGATTCAAGCGTTCTGTGTTGAATTCAGTCGCATTAGAGAAGCAGCCGCATTATTTCGGCTCCTAAAACAACTTGAGTCCGGTGATACCGGTGGACTTAATGCTCCACCTACAAGAAGTAGAACAGATATGTGTTAAAACCCATCACGATACCTATAAATACTATCTAGAGAATTTATCTGAAAAAAAAATATAATGAATTAGGTAATTAAATTTAATCCTTTCATTACGATACTATAGTTGCCTGCCACAAAGCGATCTTCATATACCATTGACTTCTTCTTCTCTTGGTACCCAAGCCTTCCAGCGGGTTCGGTACGGCCAGTTGTAATCAATAATCAGATTTAGTGAACATAGAATCATATATACAGACTTGCTTACTCCATACTCGATATTCTTTTTATTTTATGAAATATAATATATTAAAGTAATGAAGTCATATATGATTTTGACGTGATCGCTTAAAATCGCGTGCGGCTCGTATGTAACAGCCGTATCGTACAATGTTCACGGCAGAAACGCTCGTAATGAAAGGATTAATAAGAAATATGATTGTCTGTATTCCAAAATCTCATCTAATCGAATGACGTTGTAACATTTTATTATTGAGTTATTATAAGCAAAAAATAAGTTCTCGAATTGATCATGTGCAAAAAATCTATCTTGTTTAACATGATCATTTATCATGTTGATTTCCTTTAAAGTTTAAGACATGAAATAATGATATCTTAAAGGAAATCTTAGTTACAAAAATTTATATGATTTTAATGTTGTATGCATCAGTGAATAGAAATTTATTCTATATATATAAAGCATTGAAAATATATTTGCATACTAGATATTTCTAATCTAAAATTTGACGTTGTTTTTAGGTTGTTTTTTTGTATTATTGACGTTTCGTAAGACATTATATCGTGTAATATACAAATGCCTTGCGATATATGTAAATAACGAATTTATAATCGTAAAATTTTTACATATTTGTATCTATCATATTCCAAAATTTCAAATATATAAAAAATCAATTACAATAATAAATATCGCAGTTGATAATTTCACTTTATGTTCTCTAAACAAATATTTATATTATATATATATATATATATATATATGTATATATATATATATGTGTGTGTGTGTGTGTGTAAGTCCTGATGTTGATTGGTGTGTAATCAATAAGCTTTTGCTTTAATATTCATAGAACTGTATTATAAAAAAGATATTGAAAAATGTATTATAGGTGCATAACCAAATATACATATAATATGCAGTGATATAACAAATTTCACACAATCTATCATAATTACAAATATCGACATGATAAATGTCATAATTAATATTTTTATATAATCAATTAGATATAATCCTAATCAACTCGAGCAGTAGTCTTCAATCATTTTTATAGACGGAATTATACAAGAAAAATTATACAAAAGCCGCTTCGGTCACAGTTTATATAATTGATACAATTCTTATAAACTGGCATTTACCTTATTACTGTCACTGCTTTAACAAATATAATTTTTATTAATTAAATAATATTCGGAGACTTATCATTTATATTACAAACACATCTCAGAATTAAATAATTATTTCACATCTTGTACATGCAACACAATTATAATACTATAAATTAGTGCATAAATAATTATGAGAGTGACTGCTAGCATAACACAATAAAATCGCTATCAAAGTAGTTTGTTATTAATTTTATCTGCGAAAAGATGTGTATATTCTACCCATTGATCATATATATATATTATATATATATATATATAATTATTATAAAATATTATTATATAATATTATATATATATATATATATAAAATAAGTGGAATTAAATATATAATTATATTACTAATAATTTTTATACACAACTTATTGTACATAGGTCCAATTTACGCTTATAACAGCGCAATCGTGAGCATCATTCGTCTTTATTTAATATTCGATTAACAAGGATGAAATAATTCCAAGAGCGTTGTAAGCATGAATCGGACCGCAGCCATAACTGATTCATGTGACATATATGCATTAAAAATGGACATTTTATTTTGCATTTTTCGAAGTGTCCCAAATATTAAATCTACCATAGCATATATAGCAGGCGAAAAATGTACGACTCTAATAGAGCTAAGAAAATATACTACAAATTTGTCTACATTGTGTAATAAACTACACAGTGTTAGTAATACAATACATAGCTGTACATAAAAGTAGAAAAAACCCAAGAAAAGAGTTCGTCCAGCACAGAGGTATTCTATTGACGATGTTTGTCGATATCTTAAATATCACTAAAATATATTTTCTTAATAACTAAAACATCGACAAACATCGTTATTGCATTACAGAATTCAACAATACAGACACAGAATATCTGTACGCTGGCTAGAATAGAATCATTTACATTCGTCCCGTAGTTTACAAAATACAATTCCTGCTAGCTAAATTACATTGTACGACGTAACAATTCTCTACTTCTTTTTTACAGCCTTCACTTTCGTTACACTACTCTTCGTAGCTTTCCCTTTCGTAGCTACCGATTTCCCCTTTAGTGACTTCATTTGCATCTTAATGTCACTCTTGGACACCTTTTTCGTTTTCGCACTCTTGATGCCGCTTTTGTTGTTATCCTTCGCTTTGACTTTGGTAATGCTTGGTATAATGACACCGGGTCTTGCGCAGTTAGACCCGGTTGACTTATACTAGGCAGTTACTTTCACTTTCTTTTTCCGCTTTTTCTTCTTCTTATCGTGAAGCAGCTCCTGTTTTTTCGCTATACAAAATCGGCAGTACCAATCCTCGTCCTCAGCCGGTGGAACCTGCATGCCGACGCACACCCTGAAATATTAAAAAGAGAATAAAGTTTTCAAAGTTTCACGATTTTGACTGATTTCCACCACGCCATTACGCGGTGTAAATTACGTAAATGTAACGAGTTATTTACCAGTGATACCAAGCGTCACAATCGTCGCAGCCGATCATCGGTGAGCCATCATCCTGGTTGCCGCATGCGGGACATATCCACACTTGACGACCTCCTCGATCCTGTAACACTCGTCTCAGGATAAACCGCACTCGACGAATTTTTTTTTATCTAAACCCAACCCATCTCTCACGAAATTCACTCTGGCGAGTGTTGGAAAATCATTCAAACATTTGTCAATATTTGGATTTCTCAAAATATCTATTTTAATGGATCATGTTCCTTGATAATGTACTGACTCTACGAGGATTAGTAGCCAGTGGACTTCTGCAGTTCAAAGATATTTTGTCATGCTGTCCATGAATATTCTCTCTCATCAAGAGCAAATATTTTTAATAAAACAAAACAAGACACTGACATTTCATAGTACTTTCTTGTGAAATTTCCCTCTTAATTAATACATGGGATTTATGTATCTCAATGAAACAAATGATTTATGATAACATGAGATGAACTTGTCTCTTCTTCTTTTAACATTCAACACGCATCGTTTATTAAACCATTTTGTCCTAGCTCTTTATCTAAATCCCTCCTACGTAAGGTAACTAACGTGCGTATTATTTCCGCGTTTATAATTTTACGTATCGTGTTGCTACTAACGTATTATGAAGTATGAAAACTAGTTATCCATAGCATCGGCGCATAGAAAATGCCTAGCAATGTTCTTTAAAAGACGTGTAAAGCGTACTCACCACAGTAGTGGTTGGTGTTGTAGGCAACACGTTCCTGCCATTTTCTTTGTCTTCTTTAGCATCGTCCTTTTTAGGAACTGGGTCTGCTTTCACCTCTGTACCGTTAAAACCGTTGGTTATATTCCTAACGGATCTCTCATGCTAAATGTTTTTTTTTATTTCTTATGCAACGTGCAAATCTCATGCAACGACTCGATTTTATACTTTCTGCTACATAATTTTCTTAATGTTTTCTCTGCTGTCTGTTAGTATATTATTAATAAATTACATATCAGTGATCGCAAACCATAAATATATTCACTGATTAAATGAAAAGAAATGAATGAAAAAAAATTACTGTCATATTTTGAGTTAAGTTCTTATAACAAGATTGAAAAAGAAGATGTGACATTAGTTACATTATCAGTTACATTAGTAACTGATAAGATGCATGCTCTCTAATGCTACTTAGTTAATAGTCAAGCGGCGAATTTAGTAGTGACACACAAGTCTCAATTGCATCTTGTACTATAACTATTTGTACGTGAAGAATATATATGTATGCACTAATGTGACTGCACTTGCTAAATAGAGAAGAGAAATTAATGAGAAGCATGGGCATATTATTAATTAACATAAAATAGATGTACTGAAGTAAAAGAAATTACTTCTTTCAGCATGTACGGAAATATCAAGAATAAATTGTACATTCAAATATAATATCAATTATATAATTGTATATTAATAACTGGTACCACTCTCGAACTTTTAAGCTTTATACTGATAAATGAAATAAATAATAATAATTTAATTGAATGTATATTAGTGTTAAAGGCATCCTGCGTTTTAAAGGCATTTCAATTGATATCAATTCTGGCACATATATTTACAATAATGCTTCTATAAAATTTGCGTTTATATTACCAACAGATATTCATTCGTTTAATCTATCAGAATGTTATTTGTATATATAATCGCTCAAATTCATAATAATAATAATAAGAAGAGACAAGTATACCATACTGTATATTATATGTATATATACATATACATATCATATACATAAATATGAATCGTATAATTGATTTATGTAGAATATATGGATGATAAAATGATGACGATAAATGCTTTCTTACTCTTAAAATATAGTGATTAATTTTTTAAGTTAATATTATTTATGCAGATTTATATCTATATTTGCATGAATGCAGCAATTAATTCTATAAATTGCAAACTCAAGATGCGGCTACTCAGAAAAGATTCTATATTCAGAATATTGTAAAATATGTAGCAAATCGACTAAAAAAGCTATTAAATCTATTAATCAATATATTCTTTCTAGAAAATATTATTTCTAAAATTTATTTCCGTATCATACAATATATATAGTAACTAAATAATATTTTGTAACTTGTACTTTGTAACTTGAGATTATTTAAACTCATTGATTATAAAAATAATGTCTTTTCTGAAAAGCTTTCTGTACAAAAAATAAGTACTTGCGAGGCAGAATAGTAAAAAATAGAATGGCAAAACAAGCGTTTAAAATTCAATCATTGTGAAAATTGAAAATAAAGAAAAATATTTAAGATTCAATATAAGAAATAGAAATATGAGCACTAAACTTGGAGAAAGTGAGTAAAGTAATAATTGCAACATAAAATACACAGTAAGTCTAAAATGTAGCTATAAGAGAGAATGTGTACTACATTCATTATTTGGACAACATAACAATATATCAAAAGAGAGAGCGTGGTTTAAGGGGAAAAAAGGGAAACATGATACCGTCACCACAAGACGTAAATGCATAGATAGAATAAATAGGAAATTGGAATTTTTGGAACAGGTTCGTATTTGAAAAATAATATCGATGGGTTGGGTTCTCACCTCATTATAGAAGATATCAATAAAATTTGCCATAATTTAAGACAAATTTCCCCCAAAAATTGGCTCTATACATGATAATTACTTATAAGATTTTGCTATACAAGTTAAATTATATAAATTTAATTTAATTCATCTACTTTCAAAACTTTATATGTTTTATTATCTATTAATTTATTTTTTCCTACTTATAATTATAAAAGTTTTTTATAATTACAGTCATGTTTTAATAAGATAAATTACATAAATTTTCTGGACAAATTACAGCTGAAGGAGCGCTAATATTTCTGCGCTTGAAAGAAAAATATATTAATTTCTAAGACTCGTATATTATTTTTGATATAATTTATTTGATCGAAAATTTAATATTTACCAAAGATTTTCTTTGTAAAATATTATTTGTGAAATTTCCATTCTAAAATTTTGAATCTTGATGTAAGTTTCAATGATCCCCAGTATATAAATATCTATGAAAAATGTACTTACAAAATAATATGGTGGTTGTTGTGGCGGCACTAGAGGGTTCGGGAGTTTAGGATTGTCAAACTGAGGTGAAGGTATTGGCTCACTTTGAGATAGATTTTGGAAGTTAGATTTCTTTGCTCGAGGAACTGATGCAAGTGGCGCGCTAGTAAGATTGGCAGAGAAAGAGTCTGTAGGAAGAGCAGGGCTTCCATCTAATATTCCCTCCTCTGTTTTCTTACTTGCTGACTTTTGCTTTGGCGGTCGTGTTACCAATGCCGATATTTTCGCCAATTCTGGACTGGGTTCCCGCTTGACCTCTTCATCGGGTTTCTTCACAAGTGGTTTAATAGTTCTAAAAAAAAAAAAATAATAAAGAACAGTCATACAATTATTATTTGTGTCATGACATAATATAATATCAAAAAAACTCTTTGATAAATCGATTAAACTTGCCAAGAAATAAAAATTTATATTATAATTAAATTGCTAATATAAATTTACTAATAATAATCCATTTATGGCTTACATTTTCTTCATGGGAGCATTATCGGGAGTTGCCGGTCTAGGTGAAGCTGTGCCTAATTTTAACGTAATTTTTGGAACAGCTTCTGGGTTCTTTTCTTCCTTCTACAACACACATAATAATTTAATAATTGCTAACGCTTTAACATCATTATTATTAACAAAAAAATCACATAAATACCATATTTTTCTTATTTTGATCTTTCTCCTTTTTCTTTTCCTTTTTCTCCTTCTTTTCTTTGAGCTTTTCTAATTTCTCGCGTTTTTCAGTCTTTTCCTTCTTTTCCTTTACTTTCTCGCCTTTATCTTTGTGTTTCTCTTTCTTATCCTTCTTCTTCTTCAATTTATCCTTCTTTTCTTTCTTATGCTCTTTCGACTTCTGAAAATGTTATAAATTGTTAAATATAATTATTGTGCTCTATCTTAATCAATTAATCTAGTTAGCTTTTATATGTAAAAACTAACCAGATTAATTGAGTAAAATAGAGCGTACAGTAATTGTGGCATCAATGAATACAAATGAATATATATCGTGCATAGGAATTATCTTCATCGGGATATTTCTCAAAATAAATAAATAAATAAAAAATATTTTAATATAATATCTAACGAGATATGGTCTCCTACCGAATTTACCATATCATTCTTCTCTGCTTTTTCGGCTTTAGAATTTTTCGATGGTGGCATTTGCGCGACGGGTACTGTTGGTGTAGCAAGCGTGATTGGTGCGAGAGGTGCAGACACTATAGGCGGTGCAACGCCTACAGGCAGTACCCTCTCAGGTGCTTTCATGAAAGGCATTTCTTTGTTTAGCTTAAACAATTTCGTAAGTTTATTATCCACCTTCTCTTTGTCCGCCTTCTCATTTTCGCCCGGAATCGACGGAGGCATCAACTCAGCCGGTGGGGGGATCAGTGGCTTCTCACGCTCTACAGGTTTAACTTTGGACAACGGGAAATCCTCGGGCTTTACGGGTGGATTGGAAAAACGCGGCGGCAATGGTAAATTGGGCATCGCGGGATGCGGGCCTGGTCCACCTCGCCCAAGCGGCAACGGAAACCGCGGAAACATCGGAGGGATCAAACCAGGTGCCGTAGGAAATGCGTGAGGGAAAAAGGGGAACGGAAGGGTGAGCGGAAGAATGGGCTCTCTGTGAAGCGGTTCAGGTGCCTGCGGCGTTTTGGGCCGATCTGGCATATCCGATTCTGTCGTATCAGGATTCGAGGATTTCGTCTGAAAAATAGCAAATGTATCACTATTATACGCAAGGCGTATTAAAATTAAAAAAAAATTAAAATCAGTGGATCGTATTAAAAGAATGCGACGTCCAATCAAATTATCGCTGGGAATGAAATTGACTGTGATTGATTAAAAAATTTAAAAAAAAAATTACAAAATTTGCATACGCAACTCTGATATTATACACAATTCAAAGTAAATAATGTCCTGTAAAATGTATTTTACCTTTTTCGGGCTGATACATTGTTTTGGATTCTTCACTTTAGCTTCTTTTTTTTTGCCACTCTTCTCTTTCTTCTTCCGCTTCTGCTCCGGCACCGTGGGCACACTCAATTCCGGAGTTTTCGGCGTGCTAGGCGTGCCCGGCGGTGAAATGTCGGCGTCATCGAACATGTAAACGTCCGACGACAAACTCTGCACGTCCGCCAAATCACTGTCCGATTGTATGTGCACGTCCGGTGTGTGAGGCGTCTTCTTCTCCTCGCGCCCACCTTTCGCGTCCGCGTCGTTACGGTGTGCGTGCTTCTCCGCATTCTCGACGTCTATGACCAGCCCCGGCGAATTCTCGCGCGAGTTCAGAATATCCTTGTACTTGTGCGGCTCCGTCGTCTCTTTGTCTTTGTCCTTGTCCTTGTCCTTCTCCTTCTCCTCGCGCGGCTTCGATATCTTCTTGAATATATTCAGCTTCTGCTTATCCGGCTCCGACGGCAACTTGTCGACGGTTTCCTCCTTCTTCTCGACGGCGGCGGAGCTGTCCGCCAGATCCACCGCCTTGTCGGCCTTGTTGACCTTCGGCTGCGTCGCCTTCGACGGCTTCGGACTACTGGCGGCCGATTTCGGCGACGCGATCTTCGGCGTGGACGGCCTGCTGCCCGTGAGCTCCTGCAACGTGGTAGACGACTGCCCCTTGCCGCCGCCTGGCTTTAGCGGCTTCAATTTGGCCAGCTCCTTCATGCCGACCAACTTCTTTACCTTGCTCTCGTCGATCTTGTCCGGCTTGAACAGCTCCTTCGCGCCTTTCTTCTTCTTGTTCTCCTTGTCAAGCTTACGATCCTCGGGGCCTTTCTTCACGACCTTCTTCGGCTTCTTCTCGGTCTTCAATTCAGGCGGCACCATCGGATAGGAGCTCGGCTGCGGCGAGTCCGATCGGACCTGATGCGGCGTTCTCGCTTCAGGTAGCTTTCCTTCTCGCGCGGGCGATAAAAAACCAGAAGTGGTCATCATAACGCTGCTTATTTCACGCAACGGTCTGCCCTCCTCCAAAACCTTCGCCCGCTTCACTATGGGATTTTCAAACGACACCGGATCGCCCGGCCGTTTGAAAACCACCTGCGGCGACATTCTGTGGGGTGACGCGTTATTTGAATTGCCCGATGATGTCCCACTGCTGGACGTCAAGTCTGCTGTGCCATTTACTAAATTTTCGTTCTTATCTGGTACGTATTCGTCTGCAATTATTATATATTGTCAATGAGATGTGAATGAATGTTGACTGACATAATTGTTATTGTTGAAGTTACGTTACTCAATAAAGAAAACGGTCTATTACCTTCGGTATCCGGATACATGGCCGGTAAATGTTCATGTACGTGCACTGGTCTCGTGACAACTTCACGACTACCCGGTTTTAAAAAATTTAAATGATTCTCGCGTCGAATTGGATACTGCGGAACTTGTATAGGACACGGAACAGAATCTACATTTTTCACATATTCGGCTAATTCTTGTATATCAATATTCATATATTGAAACGTTAATCCCAAGTCGTCAAGATTCGGCTCCGTTCTTCCCACTACAAAAACATTTAAAAAAAACACCATAAATCTAAGATTATAAACGTACTTCAATTATTCAACAAGCATAACAAATAAATGATACATTTAGTTCTCATTTACAAAAGACATTTCGGGAACATGAATTTTAAATAATAGTATCCCAAATAAAGTATCTCAAATTTGAGCTTTTTCTGTAAAATATATAGAAAAAAAGGACTCTAATAATAGAACTGTCAAACTTAATATAACAGTTACTCACAAACTTCCGTATATTGATGCGTGAGCTTTGAGACACGCAACAGATACTCCTGCAACAGATCTACTAGAAATTCCAGTGGTGTAGAATTTATAGAGTGCCATCCTATCGTCTGACAGATCTGTGCGACGACTATTTTTAAAACGTTTCGGCTGTATTCTGCTGACATTTTTGTCTGTAAAAATTATTGAAATATATAAATATATGAACAATGACGCAGAGCAGTCTTAGGGATGCGTAGAATAAAAGGAGCAGGGAACAGAGAATCCCATATAGCATACTTTATCCGAAGGACATCCAGAGAACATTCTGTACACGTCCTGAAGACGTTCTTAGAACGTAAAGGACATTCTCTGGACGTTTCTCGAATAATGTGTGCTGTATAGGATAAGAATTTTAGCCTATCAGAAACCGTGCATTTCACAATCAGCAGTACACAATTACAGTCCCTTAATCTGTCTTAACAGATAATCATACAGGCCTGTTCTTTACAGCTGAACTGCTGCACTAGTTCACAGTTGTATCTTTCTCTTTCTACATTGGAAAAAGAAAGATAAACTATAAACTCTGAACCAGCGCAGCCAGTTCAGCTATAAAGAACATATAAGAGATCTTTTATTTTTATGTTCCCCGGTCGGGGAACCTATGTGCCTTCAACCCAGTCCTTGTAAGCCGACGAGGTTAGGGACAATGCATTGCATACTCTGCGAACTGCACATGCCAACTCAACGTGCTAATTGCATAGTAATCAATATACAGAATAAAATTAAAGTAGTACATACATAATGACAGTTAGAATCGACGTACAATTATCGAAAAAAAAAAGGATTATTGGCGCATCAAAAATAGTACCGTTACGTGATCCAACCAAACGTTATCGCTATCTCGCGCGAACAGTGCTGGTCAGAGCGATTACGAGCACTGCCGGGTAATTCGTGCGTTATAAATTATTTAAAAAAACCGTCGACAAGTATGCGCCTCGAAGCCCTCAAAGACCAATGATCTCCAGATGTGTTTTCAACTCGACGCAGGCTCGAGAGAATCGGATCGCGACAAGGGGGGCAAAAGTTGCTTCCTCACCTGGGGGACGTGAACGCGACAGCGGGAGATCGTTCTTCCGGTCTTCACGTAGTTGACATGATATCAACGTGGATTTTTGCTCGACGCCTGAAATTCGCGAGGAAGAATCCGTTTTTCACCCAGCAACGAGCACGTCACAAAGCACGTACCAAGAGTCACGTTAATCGCGGCATTCGCGGCCGCCATTCCCGTCGTACTCTCCTCTGCTCCTCTCCTGCCTGTCTCTGCCCGCGCGCGGACGCAGTATATCCCGCCCCCTCCCTTTCGGCTATTCTCCCCTCTCCCTTTGCTCCGTCAAGATCCTCCGCGCATGCGCAACAACGTAGTGTTTTTCCTCACGGATGTCAACGTTCGTGTTGTGAAAATGGGAGACGAGAAAAGCAACAACTATATACGCATGTATATATATACTTGTTAATATAAATTATTAATTTTTTGTTGTCTAACGGAAGAGAAAAATTACAGGAACAACGAATTATATAGCGAGAAACCTCCTTTTTTCGCGTTTCTGTCAGTAAAATTAAAATTATTTTAATTTAATTAACTTATTAATTCTTAATTGGACTTTGATCAGATAAGATTTGAGTGATAAGATTCAAGCGACAAGTCAATCGATGAGTCACAATTGACGTTCTAAAATTTTCAGTTGCAGCCTTAAGCGTCGTCTACAATGGGCTGCAGTAGCAGTAATAATAATGGATGAGTAAAATCAAAGAGAATCCTCTCTGGTAAAATTATGTAATAAAATTATTTTATTACATTTAAAATAATTAGTTATATGTATTAAATTTAACATCACGTATTCTTATTATCAATATAAAATTAAGAGATAAAATTAAAAAAGTGACGTACACGAGAGTGGCATAACAGCTGATATATATATATAGCGCACTGGAGTTTTTTTGGCTGTTATAAAGGTCCTGGGTTCGATTTTTGATAGAAAAAAATGATAAAAGTTTAGAGATTGGGGAAATTAAAGGAGAGAGTAAAATTATTAGAAAACTATATATTATAATTATAAAAGCAAGAATATAAAACCCCACTGCTATCGCGCTTTACATGATATAATATAATACTCTTGCTCTTTAATTATTAAAGTTTAATAATACAGTTTTTTATTTCTACTCTCTCCTTTAATTTTCCAATCTTTAAACTTTTATCTTTTTTTTTTTGAAATGCTAAAAAGTTAAATTTGTTAACTTAATTTCCATGCGAAGCGAGATTATATATAGATTTAAATCATATAACAATTATAAAATAATAATTATTAGTTATAATTATAACTTCTCGATTGACAATGAGTGTGTACATTTTCCTGTGCCCTGCAGCCTCTAACTCTACGCGCAAGATAGCCAATCACCTCTCACCGCGTGCTGCAGCGTGCCGTCAGCTCCGGAAAGCGCGAGGAGACTAATTTACCGGCCGTCGCGTCAACCCCTCGCCACGTGCGACGACGCACCGCCGCGCCGCCGCGGTTCCATGCGCACGCGCCGTAAGGCCGCGACGCGCGTCCCCGTTGCCACGGCAACGCCGCCGGATGTTGGTGTGTTCATTTGCGTGCTCCCCGGGCCCGGCGTTTCCTGCCCGACGAGGAGGCCAGGCAGGCTGGCTTTGCGCCATCACGCCATATTATCGTCGTCTCTCTACGAGAGCACGCGTCCACGACGAGCGCGTGGCGAGGCATTTTGTTCTTTGTCCGGCACAGATCCCAACTGGTCGAAGGGCATCGACGATGAGCGATATCGAGGTGAGTATGCGGTGCGGCGTCGCGGGGATCTTTGCGCGTAAATTGCGGCGGTTCAGCACAGCCGAAATTATCGATCCAACGGCGCAGTTCTACTCTTCCAGCCATTATCAAAAATCGCGCAACATTCGCGACGAGCGGCGACTCGTTCGCCTCCCGGGACGAGGGGGAGGGATCCTGAACGCGGGATATATTTTGGAGTAAAGTGCGATGATATAAAAATTCCCCGAGCCGTACGTCACTCCGATAATTATAAATCTCGGTAAAAGCGTTTTATGAGGTTATAAACGTGATAAGCTGAAAGCCGAATCACGATTGGTCGATCACGCTCATATGTTTAGAATATATGATTGCTACCGTTATAACGTTCGCTATAAAAAAAAATTCAATTCTGATACGTACGTTAGGATAGATTTGTATACACAAATGTACATATTATGATAACGAGATGTTGCTGTGAAGGCTTTTTTTATTTATTTTGAAGTTTGACCTTTACGGAAGTCTTTATTGTCTTATATACATATTTGTTTAAATTGATGATGTTTACATTGTCAAATATTATCATATTTTGGAGAATTAAAAGTTATTTGTCGGACTAAATTTTTCTTATTGAAGAACTCAATTTTGTTCTCAGAAACATTGAACATTTCAGCATTTTCTATCTGCAGATTTATCTCAAGTTTTTAGCATCGAACATTCTAGCATTTTCTATCTGCAGATTTATCTCAATTTTTTAGCGTCGAACATTCCAGCATTTTCTAACTGCAGATTTCCCTCAAGTTTTACGTTACATTTAAATGTATTTAATTCAACATTTTAATATTATAAGTTACAAGAATATTTAATGTTTAATTTAACATTTTAATGTAATGTATTACATTTATTGAAGTATTATTTAATAGTTTCTTTCAGTTCTTCTGTATGTGAAGGACGTGACACGTGGAATGTAATTTAAAATTACATTCCACGTGTCACGCCTTCCACCATTTTACAAAATGGAATTATATGCAAATTATAAGGATTAGATTAAAGACCGGATTTAAGAAATATTATATTTAACTATTTAAAATATCGTTATTTTAAAAATATTTTTGCGTTTTCAACTTATTGTTTTATTATAAATTGTTGGCCCACCGTTTATATTTTTTCAAATAAATAAATACATGAATTATGAAGACATGACATCTTGCATTGCATTTCCTTAACATTCAATTTGTCATGTAAGATGTAACGACAATTTTAATTCTCTGTATATACGCGATGTGAGTAACGATTGTTTGTAATTTGCAGAGAAGTGGCAGTCGCAGTGCAAGCCCCCGCCGACCACGCACCGCAGACGGCGGCCTAAGAGACTCGCGGTCGCACTCCAGATCGCGCAAGTCGCGCGAGCGGAAGGATTCGCACAGAGAGGTCAAATATTCGAGATCGCGCAGCCGTTCCGCGTCACGTGGACGGAAGTCGTATCGCGGCAACAAGTACACCAGTGGCGTCGGCCACCGCAGCAGTCGTAGCCGGAGTCGCTCGCCGTACCGCGGCGGCCGTTACTCTCGCAGCAGATCCCGCTCGTACTCCCGATCGCGTTACTCCCGTGACCGTCACGTGTACCGGTCGCACTCGCGCAGCCCAATGTCATCCAGGCGACGGCACATCGGTAATCGGGACAATCCTTGCCCCTCCCGTTGCCTCGGGGTCTTCGGACTCTCAATTTTCACGACTGAACAGCAAATTCAACATATATTCTCCAAGTACGGCCCGGTAGAACGAGTGCAGGTCGTTATCGATGCAAAGGTATGCAAAACTCGATGTATATTTAATCATTATGTGCATGTATTAAAGGCCCTGTTCTTTATTGCAGCACTGCTGGACTGCATTAAAACATTTCCTTCTCGCTTTCGTCGCAAACTTCAAATATATTTTCTATTTCATTTCAAATGTACATCGAGTGTGTACTAGTTTAGCTATAAAGAATAGGCCTTGAGATAGTATGCAACAGTCTCGTTACTTCCCCATAGGTATTTATCCTGGGGAACAGTAAAATCGCGCCAGAGATTTAGAACGTTCATATTTGAGAGACACATGATACGTTAAAGGCATCTGGCCACAAAATTGCATATAGAGAGATCTATATGTGAATTGAAAATAAGCACAATTAGTGATGACGCGATTTTAATGATGATACCACTGTGTATTTCCCATTTGTTACAGACTGGACGTTCCAGAGGATTCTGCTTTGTATATTTTGAATCATCCGAGGACGCTAAAGTGGCTAAAGAGCAATGCACCGGCATGGAAATCGACGGGAGACGAATTCGAGTAGATTTCTCCATCACTCAGCGTGCTCACACTCCTACCCCGGGAATATACATGGGAAAACCTACGCATCTGCACGACAGAAGCTGGGATGCGCCGAGGCGTAGAGAGTAAGTCATGTCTGTTCCACGAACAACAGTTCAAACGTGTTTTTCAAAAATCACGATTGGATATTACATTATTGTATTCTCCTTTTTTTTTTTCATTTATTTTTAATTCCTCATTTTTTTTGTTAATACCGAAAACAATAGGGTCAGCTACAGAGGAAGTTACCGTCGATCGCCCAGCCCATACTACAGCCGCCGACGTTCGCGTTACGATCGTTCTAGATCGCGCTCCTACTCGCCACGTAAGTACAATCTTCACTTTTAATTTGCATCATAATATAAGCTGTCTACATGGATATGTGTCTCATCTCTGTACTGAAATGTATGTTAAAACACATGGTGGTTACGTCTACGTACATCTGCAAATTATCTGGCAAAGACGTCATATTTTCGTAATTTATTGCACAACAGTGCTTATTGTAATGTACATTTGTTTCTCTTCACTTCTTTTTTTCGTTTTGCCGTACACTTTACACGAAAATGTTACACGGCGAAAAACTTCGCACATCTTATTTTTCTAGAGAAAGACGTGGCTTCTCATCATAACTCCGTTATCGAGGGGCATCTTGCTGGGTCGCATACATTAATTAATTACTTTCTTGAAGATAATTATGAAAATTAGGAAATATAAAAGAAATTATAATATTGATTAGATATTAAAAACCAATCTCTTCTATTTAATTGATGCTGCTCAGAACGAATTTCAAGAGAGATAATTTTGCACGCGTACATTTTATTACATTGAAAAAAGTCGTCGAGAGCAATTTACAACATAAAATTTCTTCCGGATTCATATTTTCGTAGACCGCTTATATTTCTAATTAAAACGATAATGCCGATTGGATTGCAAAAGTAAGTATTTAAGTTAGCAAGAAACAACACAGACGGGAGCATCAGAGAAATGCGCTCGATAAAAATCGGTAGTAGCTAAGCAGCAATCCATAACTTGCGGTAAAACAATCATGGTTTTTTTGTTGCTTAATGAATTTCAGGTCGATATTAAGTCAGTGAAGTGATGCGTGGCCACAGGTCCTTTCAGCCGATGACTTTGACCCAAATATTTCTTCAACGGGTCAAAATTATGAAATTAACGAAATCACATTATATTACTATTCTTACCTTACCTAATTCTGCATTGTATGCGATACAGTCTCGCGTTTAAATTACAATATCGTAATAAAATATCGCTAATGCTATTGAAAAAGGAAAAACGTGCAAAATGCAGTTGAGTATAGCATACTGTTTGCACGAAAATCAGTAAGGTTAGAATAGAAAACCTTATTTTCATAAGTTTATATCGCCTCTTATTAGTATTATGAAGATAAGGTTTCAATTGTGTAAAAATACAAGGCTATAATGTGAAAGCTGGAATATAATTGAGCGATATTTGCGCAGTTTGTAGCTTACAGTTGTATTCCAGCCGTTGGATAGAATCTTTAAAAAAATGTGGAAATATATCTCTTAAAACAAAAAGAAAAGAAATAAAATAAACCTAAATAAAGAAAGCAAGGAAATGAAACACACACACAAAAAAAAAAAGAAAAATAATAACAAGCTTCGAGTAGAAGTAAGTTCTCTAACCTGTTTGTTTGTTTATAAGGTTTTGAATCAAGAGGTATTGGATGATAGAGGGAAGTTTGAAGTTTCACTCTGAAAAAATGAGTTTTGAAAAGTCGAAGACAAGATATTTGAAGAACACGTTTATCTTGCTCGCATTGTCAAGAGTCAGAAGGTTTTCTCGGTTGCTTGTGACAAAGAATATGATCTGCAATTCATTTCCGGCTGAGAAGCCTCAAGCCTAGAAGAAAACGTCAAGTAATGCAAGCCCGAAGAATGTCGATCGAGAGTTGTTCGTCAGACCCCCGACCGGGACGGAGTCATTTGGTTGGGGGTTGAAAAAACAGGGCCGAACGTGTTTACGTGAAAATATTGAAGAAGTTCATCGAAAATCTTTTGTAGAATAGGGACGAGCGTAAGGTGCTCCCAGACCTTTATACCGATCATATTCTTTATCAGTTGGTTTGGTTGCCACACGCCATTTTATTCGCTCTAAAAGAAAGAACTGCATATACATATAAATATGCTTATATTCAGAAACCTCTATAACATGCATACGTGAAAATAAAGATAAAAGTTCGTATGTCTCCTTTATCCTCTCCCTCCACCATCCTGAGACCTCCGTTTCCTTCGAGAAGAAAAAATTCGTTCTGTTATGAATTTTACCTACCTAGTACTAATAGAGCTCTTTATCGTAGCATTTTGTTAATAAATGTTGTTTCTACCACGATCAACTTTGGTCCCTCTCTTTTTTTGCAGTCTTTTTTTTACATTGTGGAGTTCGGTGCGAAGTCGCTTTTTATACTTTAGGATAAAAATGATTGTACGAATCGATTGATCCTTTTCACCTCGCGCGTTATTAATTGCCTTTACAAACCTCTAGGTCTTAATCTTGTAGAAGTAAGTATTGGAAGTCCATTTGTCGGGACTTTGTCTGAAATTTAATGCCAATAAAGTTAGCTTCCAGCAAAAAACTTGCCGTTTGGATTTCCCAATCCCCGTGGTTCGCCACAGAATTTCAGAGCGATGATAATTGGACCCGTTGATACTCCAATTATCGTAAAACGGCACACAATGTCACGTATAATGTTTTTTGTTTAAATTTTATAGCGAATTCGGTTGGACGCACTCAGTGCATATTAAAATTATTTATTGTGCATTTTTAATTATAAAGTTTCATAAATTTTAACTCTTTCGTGTCTAGTATGAATTCAACAAACTTGAATCAATTAACAATCACAAAAATATAGTTTTACGATAAATTATAATTAGAAGATTCTTGGATCCACATAGAGAGGATTCTCTTACAAGAGTTTCTTAAATTTAGAATTATTTTTCTTACATTCTGCCTTATTTAAAGTAAAGGACATAGTATTATTTAAGTATATGTATGTAAGTATTATTAAAATAGGGACTATACATATATATAATTTTCGGAAAAACGACAGACACTTAAAAATGCTAATTTCTATCGTGTAAACATCACGTTTTGCTATTAGACATTGAAATGTGGAAACCGAAATATAAATATAGGTTACGGTGATTAAATTAGAGATAATAAAACATAATTAACTTTGCGTTTCTGTCGGAATTACTTGATAAGGACCACTTCGACTGAACTAACATTAATCGAAGATAAACTCGATTGTTTAGACAGCAAACTAATCGTATTTGTCGTCATTTTGACATAAAAAATGGCATTCTTGGCATAAAAAAATAACATCAGTCTATTGTCGGGGTTATTAAATTAATCGTAGATCGAAGTTTGTTCGCCGCAGGAATTATGAATTTCTATTTTCAAATTCGTATTTGAAGACATCGAGAGAATGAACGAGTCGTCGAGAATCGATCGACCCTAAGTATCGCACGTGACTCCGTTTACGGGCAGTCGCGGGCGTCACAGCTGACGCTGAGCGCACATGTGATTTTGACACAGTATACGCAAGACGGGCTTAACGATCTCGCGGTCCCGCGCGAACGGTTAGAATTTTCCGGGATGCAAAAGGCGAAGAAGAAAGGCAAATCGCAGCAACCCCCCTCGTCCGTCGCCGACCGCGCGGAATCGCCGACGGACGAGGAGGCGATGGGCAAGGACTTCGGCACCCTCATAAACGCGCCGCTCTCGAAAGGCGGGCACTTCGTCTTCAAGTCAGAGAAAGCCTGGACCGTCGATTCGTCGCAGTACTCGGAGTTCTTCACCCTGAACCTGAAGGCGCTATCGGCCGCGATCGCATGCGTTCCATTCGACGAGTACGTCGACGTGGCTGACAGGTATTTTGTAGTAAGTACTCGAGAGATACTCGAGTTGTTACGGGAGATGCTCCTCGAGTACGTCAAGCGATCGACTCGAATTGCACTGGTAACGCATCTCGGTCAAACGAGCGATTAATTTTCGGCGATTCGCATCGATTCTAGAGCGACCAGCTGACGAGTATCTACAACGATGCCGAGAGAGGCAAGGCGGCTTACAGCGCGATTGTGGAGGATCTAAAGGCATCGAGTTTAATCAAAAGTGGATCTAACGAGAACGCGAGGATCGACCAGTCGAAGGATGTGGAGTCGACGACAAACGCGAAAGCAGAAGGCCGTATCGATGACTTGGAGGAAGATCTAGATTTCTTATTGTCTCTGCAGGAACCCGTTCAGAGCACCGTGATAGGAATCGCACAGCCCGTGTCGCTATCTACGTCTCATAATAGTGGTAAGGTTTTTGATTTAAAAAATTATTTTGACCATTTAGCCATGTAATATTTTATTTACGCAATTTTTATTCCGAAAAATTATGACGCCAAATTTTCATCTTCCAAAAAAGACAAAATAAACATATAATCTGCGATCAGGCTAATTTTCTATAATATAACATATATATACAATATGAAGGATTTATATTATTCATTGATTTGTTGCAGATTCCAAAACGAAATCAAAGAGTGTTCCGAATAAGCCCATTGACTTAGAAAAATGGCTAGATTCTGTTTTAGACGATTAATATACTTTTTTTTTTTACAATAGTACATTAGAGTATACAGAAGTAAAAACTATTAAAACTGAGAGCAAGAAAAAGAAACAGAGTATGTAAGATTGTTAAAAAGAATGTTTAATTGAAAGGTGTGAGGAATTTTCATGATTATAAAATTATATGAATTTTTATTTTGTTTTTACACGTAAAAAATATCCATTTTATATATTTTACATTATATATATATATTTTTTTTTTTTTCAAAATGCATTTTGAAGAGGAACTTATGCTTACAGTTACCTCACAGCTCCTTAAAATGCAGTGTAAATATTAGTCTTTGAACTTTTTTGTAAGAAACACATGCATGTAGTCATACACCACAAGCATAATGGCACCACCTGGACCTAATCTCAGCACCTTTGGCACCAAGCCTTTGTACAAGGCTCTAAATCTGGAATGACAGATTACACGAGTGAGCGATCTCGAGGCCCCGAGTACAATCGCATATCGGTATGTTAAAAACATTATATATATATATATATCTCTCTATATGAATACCCTTCTCTCTTGTAAACAATATGCATGGTGTTCAGCGTTCCTTTGTATAGCGTATTATCCTGCGATCCCTGAATGCGACTTTTGGCCACGTCGAACGGTATATTTAGACAGGAAGCGACAGTACCTGACACGAATCCAATAGCAATCTGAAAAATTTTATCACATGGTACAAATTGATGAGAACAGCGTGCAACTTTGATACATCTATCCTGTGACGTTGTCACACACAAAAAAAACTGAATGATTACTTTAGTCAAAAAGTCCAACAAAGGTTCCTCTCTGGCTGGTATATATCCTTTGACAGAATGATAAAAACCAAAATAAAACGAGTTGAACACCGCGTTTCTCATTATAGTGGCTGTCAGCCCCTTGTTCAGACCGTTCAATCCAAAACCATGCTTGGAAATTATTTCTTTCGTCACCGCGAACGTCGACGGGCTTTCCCTCACGTGCTTTCGATCAGATTGCAGTTTTACTTTCACCATTTCAAAGGGATTAACTAATATAGCCTCTGTAACACCGGCGAAGAAACCAGCGCATGAGAATGTCTGTAACGATAGCACTTTTTTTTTATCTTGTAAACAATTAGCAAATTGTATGTAATAATCGTATTAGAGTAATTACCAACGGGGTGGGTGCACTAGCGCCGAATAAGAAAAACTGTTTATATTGTTCGAATGTAAAAAACTAAAAGAAAGGATAAGTTTTTATAAATAAAAATAAAATAATCTTTTTTAAATGTAAATAAAAATAAGTATGCAGACTTCTCTCTCTTATACATTGAGCACTTACTTTAACTGCACGTTTGGGAGTTTCCACAAGTATCGGAGGTAAAATTCCTTTCCAAAATGCTGGTAGTCCTTCAGTCTTATACATTTTGATCATACAATCGCGAATTCCTATAACAATAACATATATATATATAAATATATTATACATTATTATATATATATATATATATATATATATATATATATATAGTTAATGCATAGTGCAATACAAGTGTCTTAATGCTACACAAAATACCTGTATAGTACAATGGATCTGACGTTGTTGTCTTCACTTGGAGCTGAAAACGCGTTTTCACAAGATCCATTGGTTGCATTATGCAAACCTCGATGAAACCTGCCGATCCTCCAGCGCCAATCTGGATGGCAGCCTGTTTTAGAAGATTCTCTGTGGTCTCGCGCGTCATTTTTGTCGTCTCGGATTATCTGATTGATATGAAGAATTGGAAGAGCAATCAAAGTATATTATTTTTTGCAGTGCAATATATACTCTATTCTATATTGTCATTTGCTTCCTACAGGTTGCATCTGAAACTAAACAATTCAATAAAATTTTTTTTTATCATCAAATCGTCGAATCGTGAAATCGTAATTAATATGTATTGTGTCATAAGAAGTAATTAATTATAAAATAACATTTATAATGTTTCTTCTGTTCTTTAATTATTGGATATATTACTTTGGTTGTTCTTACCAGCTTGGTTTAGCGGATTAAGTAGAATGTGCTATCTTCTCCAGTGAGACATCAGAAAGATGTGAAAGATATTAATGATTTATATATCAATATATGCAGCACTTTTTGCTACATAAATTAAAACTTCTCCACTTTCACAACCAACATCTTATCTTGATAAAAGTTCCTGTCAGCATGATCCATACTGCGTGTAAGTAGAAACCTGGAGAACACCACGACCTAAAAATATGTTTGTTGAGTTGGGCTCTATTTTTAGATCTCAGAAAAGAATTCTAACCTTCAATGCAATGATTAACACTTATTCGCACAAGACTTAGAAAAAAGGCGGAGAAAATTTTATTTGCAAGTATATATATTGACAATTACAGTGTATGCGGTATTAAAAATGCTCTTTACCATTAATATAATTAATGTAACATATATAAAATTGCATTTGCCTTGTATAGCTTGCAGTATTGTTGGATTAATATATGAATTAAACAATTAATTAATTTCTATAAAAATTATTTAGGTGAAATAAAAATTGAATATCAGTCCATGCAAAATTGTTAAACAACTATTTATAATTGTTTCTGGATATATAATCATATATAAAAATATATATAAAATATATTTAAAAATCTATATATATAGATTTTTTTATATATAGGCACATATATAATACTGCAGGTTCTTTTACCTCAAGAAGTATACATATATATATATTTCGATAAGATAACATTTTTATCTGTTTCATAAATATTTCGATGAGCTTACACGCTATCTTTATCTTGTATATCATACGCAAAAACACACGTGCAAAATATATGCAGGCTTTTCTAGAGCAGTAAACATGTAAACAAAACAGCAATCCTGACTGGTGAGCTGTAAGAAAAAAAAAATGCCATTTAAAGTCTAACTATATTCGAATATATAACATACACTCCTGCGCACATTCTACTCGCGATCAGAGCTAACGGCGCACGATCTATTATGCGCCGATGACAATGCAAAGCTCTGTACACGCGAATCTTCTAGCCGGGGATCGACCTTCAAAGACAGAGGCACCACCCAACAAGGAAGGAAGGTACACGCGTGTCTACTTACATTTACATATGACCGTCAATCAATCGCCTCGCTCGCTCGTGGACGGTTCACGGACGTGCCAACGAGTCAACATCCACACGGAATTTCTTGCAACGATGAATAGGCGACTCATCGCTCGACGAGCGTGTTCGCGTCGCTCGTTCGTTATCTAACCGCATTGCATAATTGAGCGATTAGGCGAGGGATCTTTTTTTGCCCTCGCGACGCGATAAGCGAGCGAGTAAAAAAAAATCGACACGCGAAAAAGACGGATCCGCGGATGAGAGAAAGAAAAGAGAATCTTCGAGCCGTTCGAGTTCTCGTCGTGCCGTGTTCGGCGGGTCGCTCTCCTTTTCCTTATCGGTTATCGCGACAGAAGAGCCTTTCATCCTCGCTGATGATCTTACGCGATCACGTGACGCGTTTATTATCTTCCCGACACGCGTAACGACCAGTCGGCGCTATCTCTATCTCCATTTACTATTCTAGCGTCACACTGTTTTGACGCTCGCCGCTTAAATTATATTACCCGCGTTCTATTTCGATCGTCGAACTTTTAAGTGGCCTTTAGGTAGTTTGCCATGCACCATTTGTCGCCGTCCGTCAAACGGTCGGCAGTGACAAACAATGACACATGGCAGTCTCGTGACGCCGGATTATCGACCGTTTCGCTCGCTCGCTCGCGCTCCTTCTCTAATCACCTTTGCACCCCGCGGGGATCGTTCGCGATATCGCAGTGAGTCTCGAGACCGTTACCGAGTCCGTTCGCGGCGCCGTGGCCCGTAAATGTCGTAATGACTCGCCGGCGCACCGCGCACCGACGTTAAACCGCACTCCGGCCCGGCGAAGCGTCGATCAGTCATATTCGTATACGGACTGTGTGACTCCGTGCGCCCGCCTGGACGAGCCGAGCCGCGCGATTCGCTTCCGCGGGCAGTCGTGCTATATGATCCACGCGTGATCGTTTTCCTGATTCTTCGTCTCTGCGTCAATCAATCGTCTGTCGTCGTCGTCGTCTACTGTCGTCATTCGCCGAACGAAAAAACATGAGCGTGAGACGTCGAAAGGTGCGTAAGCGGTCTTATTGACGATCTACGTCGTTCGTTTGTCAGGACGCGCATCGCCATGCGGCCGTTTCCGTGAATCGTGACACGGGAAACGACGCGTGCGAGCGAGAGAGCGAGCGAGTGGACACGTCGCACGTAGTGGACCAGGTATCGCACACGCAGCAGTAACGGGCCCAGTACCGCAAGATCGGTTCGAATTTCGAACCGTGGCCTCGCGTCCCGTGGCTCGCGCCTCGTCACGTGATCGCCCCCCTCGTGTGTGTTGACAGGCATCGAGGAGCGCGCAATTGCACTCGAGGCTCCCCGCCCGCTCCCGAAGGCGCGATCGCGCGATACGCACCACACACGCCGGCGGCACATCGGCGCCATCGGCGGCGCTTCCCGCCGCGTCGTCGCGCACCTCTCAACTCTTCAAGATTCCGCGATTTTTTTTTCCCTCTTTTACATGACAAGCGCCCGTCACCCGGCGGATCGTACAGGTCGCCCTAGATGCGATACACGCTCGTGAGTGTGAGACTTATGTAGAGAGAGAGAGCGCCTCTCCCCCGCGTGAGATACTCGTCCTCGTGTCTGCTCCGGCGAGGTTAATGTTGCCCGTTTTCCCCTTCCGCGTCGTTTCAGGGTTACCTCGAGTGAAACTAATTAACTCGATCGGCGATTGACCCAAGGTGACCTTGTCCCTCGACGGACCCCTATTGATTTGACCGACGATTAACGCGGTCAGGTGAAATCGTGGCACTTATTATGGCTAAAGAGGACGGAACGATTGACTTCGTTGTTACTCGACACGTGGAAAAAAAAATAAAACTAGATTAAAGATGACGAGTATAATTGGATAGAAAAAATGTCAATATTTTTGTCGATCGGAAATTTTGTGAGCACAATTGCATCGGTTGAATTGATCTCCGAGTTAAGTGGAGTGTTTGATCTCGAGCCATCCTTTTGTCAAGTAATACTTGTAGTATGCTTTAACAGATTTTTCATGAATCATTTCTTTTTGTTAATACTCGGAAGGGAAGATTGACAACAAATTGTACAATTAGAAATTTCGCTGCGAGCAATTCAAATTGAAATTAAACCAATTTGATTTGGTCGCCCTGGGAAAGAAATCCTAAGAATTGTGATGATTAGAAATGAAAAGAGATATATTTTAATTCCATATACATTTGTAAGTGTGTCCTGATTTGTTACAAGATTCGCATGTGGTTAAATTATTGCAGCATTCTGAAAGCAATGTGTACATATTTCACTGTTCTTAGAATATCTGTCTGTGTGTTGTTGCGCGTACACAAGCAAGTAATATATTGCGAATCTGTGTGTAAACTTCCTTACGATAATTGTCTCTTATGTGGTTTTTTTTTAGCTGAAAACTGAAAATGAAGAGGAACGTGATGACGAATTGGCATCCCACCAGAAGAAAACCACCGGCCAGCCGGGAAGGAAGTACTTCACCATGGTAGTAGTGCTTGGTACATTGTTCCTAGGTTACATAGCCATAGCAAATGACCTGAAGCCCATCAGGATAGGCAGCAAGGCCATCGACACCCTGGCGCTGTCGTTCAATTTGCAAAAGCCGTTCTACGTGGTCGTCATCGACGCCGGTTCCACCGGCAGCCGCGTGCTGGCGTTCAGCTTTCACGAGTCCATTCTCAATGGCAATCTGGTGCTCGACAATGAGCTGTTCAAGGAGGTAAAACCGGGTCTGAGCTCGTTCGCCGACCGGCCGGAGGACGCCGCTAAGTCCCTGACGACGCTCCTGAACGACGCGAAGGCGGTGATCCCGCAGTCGGAGTGGCCCCACACGTTGCTGACGATGAAGGCCACGGCGGGGCTGCGGCTGCTGCCGGAGCACAAGGCCAACGGCATACTGGAGGAGTGCAGAAAGCTGTTCCAGACGTCCGGTTTCCAGGTCACGAGGAACTCCATCTCCATAATGGAAGGCACGGACGAGGGGATCTTCTCCTGGTTCACCGTCAACTTCCTGCTGGATCGCTTCAACACGCTCAGCTCTCAGTCCACCGTGGCCGCGCTGGACCTCGGCGGCGGCTCGACGCAGGTCACGTTCCAGCCGGACAGCGGGCAGGCCAAGAAATTGGAGAAGCACGTTTACTCCATCAATGTATTCAATCACAACATGAGCCTCTACACGCACAGTTACTTAGGCATGGGTCTGATGGCCGCCAGAAAGGCGATTTTGACCTACGACATGAATCTTGACGACGCGAACGTTAAAGGTCCCATAGAGATACATTCCGAATGCATCAATCCGATTGTATCGAGGGAGTGGTCCTACCAGGGGCGCGATTACATTGTGAAAGGTCCAACGAACGGCACGTACAAAGTAGTGAAAACGCAAAATTTCGCTGGCGGAGACGAGAACAAGCCGATTGTGCGCTTTGCGGAATGCTTAAAGATCATTGAGAAATATGTTGGTTCTCTCACAGAAAAGCCAATGGGTTTGAAGGATCACGAAGTATACGCGTTTTCGTATTACTTTGATCGTGCGACAGAGGTGAGTTTAAAGAATTACGAACATTAGATTAATATCAATATATTAATGCGTGTATAACTATTTAATAAATTCATTTTTTACTATATCTATATCTATAAGTAATTGAATAATGTAAGAATATAATATAAAAGAAAAATTAGATATTTTTATAAATCATATGAATATTAAATGAGATATAGACATGTACTTCTAAAAATTATAAAAGATGACTGCTGTATAAATATGAGAAATGTAATATTTGTGTTGATTTTTCAGGTAGCATTAATAGATCCATTTCTGGGTGGAATGGTGCAAGTGAGTTCATTTTTGAAGCAAGCCACGGAGACGTGCGACTATCCGAATACGGATCAGCCGTTCATGTGCTTAGATTTGACATTTATTTACGTTCTGCTAAGAGACGGATTTGGCTTGGAACCGGCTACTAAGCTACATGTAAGTATAGAGATCCGCATATATTGCGATGCTATTTTCATCCCACGCCTTCAGACATGACAAAGTATTTTTAATTTCTTGCAGCTTTATAAGAAGATCAATGGCCATGAATTGAGCTGGGCGCTAGGAGCCGCGTTCAATGTTCTTCAAAATGGACTTTGACGTTATACCGTTGTTAGATGAGTTTTATTCCAGATTTGTACATTTTGAAAAAGACAGAGCGGAGGAACATACAGTTAATTAAGGAAAAAGGAATATGTAAGAAATATGCAAGACTTAACATTTTTTTATGAAATCTTTGGAATTTAACGAGACATTTGATAATTGCCGACGTTCGCCGCACAATTGCCTAACTGTACAGCCCGTCTACGAAAGGAAAGCGGTATTTGATGATATATTTTTAGGTACGAGCGTAATATATTTTTTATCTGAAACGTTATCTTATCTTAAAACGAAAGACATATCGCCGCATATTTATGGCAGTTCTTAAAAATGTTTGAAAATATTTTATTTCGTTCAATTCAATGTTTTTTTAATAATCAATCATATCCGATTTTTAATCTCGTGAACGATTAAAAATCGGATACTTACTAGTGAACGCATTTGATTGTAATGACGCGATCAACGATGAAATTTTGCCTCAGTCATAAAAATTTATCGAAGTGCAATTTAGTAACTTTAGAAAACGGCGAGATTACACACGTGTGTGTATTTTTACGGCGGCATATCTGCTACAGAATCGTCGAGTGAGGCACGAAAACTCTGACATATCTCTATGCACAAAAAAAAAACTGCAGTTATCATCGTAAACTTAGTACAAAAACGGATTTTATCCTCGACGCTAGACACGTCTTACCTGTTGAAATATGCCAACGATGTACATAACATTCGATTTTTGTATGCAAATCGCCGCATCTATGCGACGTCATTTATGGGATTCCTTCTAAGATTATCGCGTTCCTCATAGTTATTGTAACATGTCCAGCAGCGCGATGCGCAACGAACTGCGTACACATTGCGTATGTATAGATAGCAAACTGTTGGGAATAGTTGCGTACGATCCACAACATTCTATATATTATTCTACGTACCATAAAAGTGGGGGACACACAATTTGCGTGTATGTAATATGTGTAGTGCCTTTGAAATGCTGTTTTTAAATAAAGCGAACGTGTGTCGCTAAATTACATATACAAATCTCTTTTTATATACATACAATTCCATCTTTATTCGCATCCGTTTTGTATTTTATATTGTCCAAATTTTAAACATGTGTGAATTTATATCACGTACCGTTAAGTATTGATCTCGCAGGGTACACTTTTTTTTAATCACAATGGTTTATATATAGACATTTCAAACATTCAATTCCAGCCGAATTCGCAGGGTCTTGATAGTACGATAATTATAATTTAGGATCCTGGATCAATGAACGCGGCTATCGCAGCGTATTCTTTCTCTTAATGAATTCTAAAAGCGCCAGAAATTATAATTATGCATGTTCTTTTCGATATTGCACGTACTCTCCTGATTCGACTCTCTATGAAAGAATTTAAAGAATCCGCGAATCCTCTATGAAAGAATTTAATTGCCCCGCTTCTGCTTTTCTGCGGTAAAACGGGAATTATCGGGAAACATGACGATAATTCGCGTGCAGGTCGCAATTGCATTCGTTTCGATTTCTGCGGGAGCAAGTATAATATTACATGAATTGCGGGAAAAAAAAAAACGCGTCGGACATGCGTCATTGCGATGACAGTGCGTGTGTATGTATTGTGCGCGAACGAATTATTTTACATGTCTATAAACCCGCTGACAATATAAATATCCAATATGTTAAAACGCCCGTTGTGCGTAATGTCCCTCGCGTTGCAGATGCTCCTGTGCCGCGCTCTAGATTTATCGATAATTCCGAACAAGAGAGCGCGTGACTATCTCCATGAGGGAGATGGAGGCGGAAAGAGGGGGGGGGAAGGGGGTAGGGTTTTGCGGTAACGTGTGTGTGTGTGTGTGTGTGTTATCTGCGGCGAGGATCCAGAAGACGCACGGCGAGGCTTTATTATTGAGCGTTAACAAATCCGCCGTTGTTGAAGTATGCGCCGCGTTGAACTGCCGCTCACCTATGTCCGCGTCGCGCTAGAATAAATAGAGACGATATGCTTTATTCAAGAACGAAGCGATCGGATCTCTTCTCTTGAGAGGATAAAGAGAAGGCTCGTCGTCGCACTCGTCGTCGGCAGCTCGTTCCAGGAAGCCACGAGGATCAGCCGAGCCAGACACCGGGCTCGTTTTCCACTCTCGCCGTATCTTTGATAGTGGTATAGTGTATCTTTTGCAGTGTATCTATGTTTTTATCAGTGGCTTAATTCCGTTCTTTTGACGCTGTTCTGCTTCCTTGCTTTTGCGCGCTTCTTACGTTCATTTTTGTTTATAGAATGTATCCTGATGAAAAAATTCTCATATGTAATATTCTTAAGTATTTGTTATAGGGTACAGCGGGGTAATTTGAATAGTGGAGTAATTTGGATAACGGTATAAGCATTTGCAATAAATTTCAGAAAAATAAGAGATTCTTATTTTTCTGAAATTCATTGCAAATGCTTACTGTTATCCAAATTACTCCACTGTTCAAATTACCCCGCTGTAATTCTTCATGTATGTGAATTCTAAAATATTCCAAGGTCTCTAAGATTTATCATTGTATAATTTTTAAAAGAAACTTGTGAAATTTGAAAAGATTCAAAATATTTTTTTCAAAAATCTTAAATTTAAAATAGGGCACAGCGGGATAATTTGAATAGTGGAGTAATTTGGATAACGGTATAAGCATTTGCAATAAATTTCAGAAAAATGAGAGATTCTTATTTTTCTGAAATTCATTGCAAATGCTTACTGTTATCCAAATTACTCCACTATTCAAATTACCCCGTTGTAATTCTTTATGTATGTGAATTTTAAAATATTCCAAGATCTCTAAGATTTATCATTGTATAATTTTTAAAAGAAACTTGTGAAATTTGAAAAGATTCAAGATATTTTTTTCAAAAATCTTAAATTTAAAGTAGGGTACAGCGGGGTAATTTGAATAGTGGAGTAATTTGGATATAAGAATAAGAGATTCTTATTTTTCTGAAATTCATTGCAAATGCTTACTGTTATCCAAATTACTCCACTATTCAAATTACCCCGCTGTACCCTACTTTAAATTTAAGATTTTTGAAAAAAATATCTTGAACCTTTTCAGATTTCACAAGTTTCTTTTAAAATTTATACGATGATAAATCTTAGAGATCTTGGAATATTTTAGAATTCACATACATGAAGAATTCTTTCTAGAAGATAAGAATTCTAAAAGACTGTACAGAGACTTTCTCAGTACCTACTACTGAAAAATGTTTAACTTGTAAAAATGTATTCATAAAATCTGAAAAATTTTCTAAGAAGTTATAAAGATATATAGAAATTTTAAAAAATTTTAAAATTCATATAAAAATTCTGAAAAATTGGATAAAGAATTTCGAGAAAAATTTTCATCGGAGTAGAATTTTAACCTCGATGCAATTTTTTTTTGCTTTTTTAGGAGTAAACAAGCAAAGTTCGCTCGTTAAATTACTTTCTAACATCTGAATTATTTCACTTAATTGACTAATTAGCGCTCTCGCTCTTGAACTTGCTCGTTCGAAGGTTACAGCCGCGAGACGTGAGACGCGGATTGCCTCAATTGTCCGACCCCGCGAGTTTTCGCGCGTGCGGCAGCCGACGTCACGCGTCCTCGGCAGCCTTCGGTCGGCGTCGTACGGGCAATCCCGGGCGCTAAATATACGGAATATGAATATGGGTCTCGGCTAAAGAGTGATCGCGTTCGGTGTCCCCCCTCTCCCGTTTCGTTTATACATACGCGCGTATATGTATGAACCATTGGCGAACTAGAACTCGATTCATCAGGGTCAACATTCAACGTCGCGAATCTGAAACGTAGGCGGCTGATCGCGCCAACGTGTACACGGTCCTCGGCCCGACTCTTACGAATCGTAGATTCGCGCCTCTTCTTCGCGAAGCGAGGAGAGCAGCAAGCAAGCGGCGGTCCCACATCACTCACAGCGGGAGTCAGCCGAGAGCCGTTCATCAGCCGAGTGTCCCTCCGAGAGCCGAGAGGTCACATTTCACATCGGGTCCTCCTGCCGCGCGGTATGTACACGTCGTACGGAGCGTCCGCGGTAACGGTGCCAAATCCCATCAGCTCCCGACGGCGGACGCGTGAATTATGATAGGACGGTGAAAAAACGTGCGCCGACCGTGGGGGAAAAAAAAGAGAAAAAAAAAAAAAGAATCCGCGCCGATAAATGAGCGTGTCCCCGAGGCTGCTGTCGACGAGCACCACCGCTTCTCTGCTGAACGTAGCATGTAACGCGCGAGCGGCGACGTTCCTGCGATCGCGTAAGGTAAGCGCATCCTTGGTCCCGACAGTCCCTCGACACAGACGTGACCCTCTCGTGTGTACCTAACCCCCCCTCCCCCCTCCTCGCCGAGGAGAGCGGACTCTCGATCCCGGTCCGCTTCCGGACGGCTGACCTTAACTTCGCCGTGCTCTGCCGATGTTGTTCGGCACGACGGTGGTTATAGGTTATAGGTTAGGGCCTGAACCGATCCTTTTCCTCTCGAGAAAGAGAATTCCCTTCCCCCCTCCCCTCTCGGGTCTTCAATCTGTCGATCGCGTTTCTCGATCGCACAGACGCATGGCGCAGAAATTTCGGAAACGCGCGAGTCTCACGACGTGTTCGGTTGTACTAATAATAACAATAATAATCTTCTCTTGTCTTACACGCGTCTCCCTTGCCCTCATCTTTTGATCGTGCTTCCCCAGCCCTACGCGTTTATATTAATATCCTGTCGTATACCTTCCCGCAGATCTTTCGTGTACTGGAACCGACCTGGCAACGATCGTCTTTCCTGGAAAATCTGTGCAGGGGTCCTGTCTGGAAAGCCCTGGTCTCCAGCTGTCTGGAGCTCGTTGCCTCTATGGATAATTCCCCGTCCCGTCAGAAGGTCAAGATGGAGCCCTACCTCGACACGTGCTACGGCCAGAACAACGCCAGCACGATGTGCGACATACCGTTTCACGCGGCGAACACGCTGATCTATTGCCAGGCCGGCGCGTTCGCGGACACGGCGCACGGCGTCAGAGCGAACGTGTGCGCGGCGGACGCCAGGTATGGCAGTCACATGGACAAACAAAGATACAAGGCTATAAGAAAGTGGAAGCGAGTCGACGGTCGAGGTAAGGATCACCGCCTTTCTGGTCTCTTGTCCAACATCAAATTGACAAATGTAAGGCCTGCTCTTTATGGCTGAACTGGCCGCACTAGTTCACAGTTTATCTTTCTCTCTACATTGGAAGAAGATGAACTAGTGCGGCCAGTTCAGCCATAAAGAACAGGCCTATACATAACTTCTTTCTTTACTTCTTTCTTTATTTTGTATGTGAACTGGAAAATGTATTCAAAATTATAGAGCGCTTTTTGCACTTGTACGCATCGTTCACACATTCGTGTAGACTCGCTTTGTATTATTTGCTCCATTGTCCTCCCCCTCCTCCCGTCCAAGGAACATGATTTCTCAAACATTTTTAGATAGATCATCCAACAATGCGGAAGACTCCTTTATGCTGAAACTCTTGACCTTCAATATCCTGGCGCAAAACCTGTTGGAAGATCACGCGTATCTGTACATGGGTCACAACAAGAAAGCCCTGAGTTGGAAAACACGAAAACACCTTGTATTACAAGAGATATTCGAGGCGGAGGCAAATGTACATAAACTTATTCTTCGGCATTTAATGCCTGTCAAAACCTGAAACGGGAAGATAAGAGTTGTACCGTGTGCTACTTATACTGTCGAACATTCCAGGTGATATGCCTTCAGGAAATGCAGGAGGACCATCTGCTAGATTTCGTGGCTTCGTTCAAGCAGCACGGATACGAATATCTGTATAAAAAGAGAACCAACGACAAGAAGGACGGTTTGCTCTTGTTGTATCGCTCCAACGAATTCGTTTTGTTAGATCACACGAAGGTGGAGTTGTATCAGTCCGGTGTCGAGATCCTGAACAGAGACAATGTCGGGATAATCGCTAAACTGGCCCTCCGGGACAATCCGGAAACGCAAGTCGTGATAGCTACCACACACTTGTTGTACAATCCGAAGCGCAACGACGTACGATTGGCGCAGATACAGCTCTTGTTAGCGGAAATAGAGCGGATCGCATTCATCGAGAACACGATGTGAGGATTTACGCTTTAGTAAAAAAAAAAAATTGTTTGCTTGTGTCTGACGAGAGAATCTTTGTGCGAATAGTAAATTATTTAATAAAGCCAATAACTCTCTGCAGGACGGGCCCGAAGTATTTACCGATCATACTGGCGGGCGACTTCAACCTGGAGCCGTTCACAGGCGTTTACAAGTTCCTAACGGAGGGCTCGTTCGAGTATTGTGGCAAAGGACGAAGTTTAGAGCCGTCTCAATTTCGCTCGCTGTCCAATTCGCTGATACCGCCGCGATTGTGCGTCACCGACAACTGTCAGCACTTTAATATCCTGACTCAGAGATTGCGAAGGGAAGGCACCGGTAAAGTCATGGTACGATTTTTTTAATTGTACATATAAAAAAAAAATACATATGAAGTCCGAAAATTTTTTTGTCAATTCCAAAATTTATTTCAATAATGTGCATTTCGATAAATCATATTGATATTTGT
Organism: Wasmannia auropunctata; assembly: GCF_000956235.1. Lineage (NCBI taxonomy): Eukaryota > Metazoa > Arthropoda > Insecta > Hymenoptera > Formicidae > Wasmannia > Wasmannia auropunctata. The sequence goes on along the minus strand of NW_012026798.1, from coordinate 2,224,156 downwards.
ACCGGGAGCTTTTCGATAAGAGGAGAGAGATTCTAAAGATAGTGCGCTTTTAATTCTAAACTCCACACTCTATTCTTTTTCGTCAATCTTAATTTTTCCCATTTCTTAATTCAGCATTTTATGAATTATCCTTCCACCCGTTTGTTCTTTCTAACCAGCTGGAAAACAGCGAATTACACCTTCAGAGGCGAGACGAGAAAGTATCCACGCCTTGTAATATGAACGTGCTGCAAAAGAGCGCCAACAGCGACCCCGGCTGCGCGCAAGTCATCGAGATTGTGCAGGGGCATTCCGCGAGATTCTCGTCCGGCACCCTGACGCATCCCTTTAACTTGCGCAGCGTTTATACGCACATAGACGCCCATGGTGAGAAAGAGGCAACGACGCATCAGGACGAGTGGATCACAGTGGATTATATATTTCATAGCAATATCCAACCTCTAGAAAAGTACACTCTACCCACAGTAAGTCAATGCGCCGCGTTACGCAGAATACCAAATTTTATAGTAGGTAGCGATCATTTGTGCCTAGGTGCCACCTTTCAGTTACCGAAAAAGAAATCTCTACTTTGAAATTAGATAAGTTTTTTTTTTAATATATCGTTTTTCCATATTTTGAAATTAAATATTTAATAAAGATATATATATGTATATGTATGTATATATATATATATATATGTATGATGTGTATATAGTATTACATACTTCATACATCATATATGTAAGTCATATATATGTAAGTTATGTATGTATAAATATCATATCATACATGTACATATCATATACAAATATATATATTTTTTTGATTTTACATAAATAAATGATGTAAAATCGAAAAATATCACTTATTACTTTAAATTTGCCAAAAAAAACAAAATTCTATTGCAGGATTTTATTTTGATTTGTGAAAATTGCAAATTCGCTATGATATATATTCCTTATGAAACGCCCAGAAAGCTATGAAAAAGTGTCATTTCCTTTTTAGTTTTTATCTTTAAGTTTTTCGTTGATAGTAAAAACAATTATTTTAAATTTTGCTTTCGTAACTAAAGGATAAGTATTTTATGTTTTAATCATCAAAATCTATTTTGACAGATTTTTGAAGAAAACATTATTATATTGCTTTTTTTTTTTGTTAAGAATGTAGACCTTGTGACTAAAATTCGTGTCGATCCCATTTTACATCAGAGAAACTGTATATCACATATATATAGGACTGTGATATAGCTACTATCGTATAAGAATTATTGACGCATAACAAGATAGGTAAAATGAATAACTGCGATTTTATGAAATATTATATATATAATAATTAAAAAAATGTAAAATATACTGTACAAATTTTATATACGATAATAAATAGAAAATATTCTCTGTAATAAAATATATAAAATGTCAATTTCATTGATCTGGTATACCTTTATGTTTCTTCATAGAATTCTGATTGGACTTATCTGCACGGCGCCCTTGTGCAGACTTGGCTCTTTGTACGCCACCACGCAGGTCCTGCCCACGAGGTTACCCCCCTTGCGGGCGGAGCAATTTGCATGGCAAAACTTCGCGAATTCCTTGAATCTCCCTTGCAGCTCCGCGTCGCCGCCATTGGGACCGACCAGAAATTCGCACTTCAGCAGATTCGCCCCTCCCTTTATACAACATTCCAAGTATCCGTGATCTGTCGCGTATAACTCACTGACGTTTCGAACGCCTATGTTCAGTGCCTGCCTCACGATGCCGGTGACAAACACGTCGTCTATCCAGAAGTACTCGCGGGAGGACTCGGCGTGATCGACCAGTCGTCCCGCTGTCCGCGGATGCGTGATGTACAGCCAGCCAGAGACGAAGTCGGGATAAACGTTGCCCGCGTACTCCGCCCTGCTCACGTACCACTTGTTGGCTGGCTCCCGGACGGGGATCATATTCCTCAGGACGTAACCGGTCAGGGAATCCTCTCGTATCGCACCCGAGCGCAACTTCTCCAGTATGCCATAGATATCTACAACGATGTCATCGTCCATCTTCATGATATACTTGACGTCTTTGCAATTGCTCGTCGCCCACCGAAGGCCCATCAGGTGTTTGCGCGTCAGATTTCTGTAAGTGTCCAGGAAATCTCCCTGGAGTATGTCGTTGAAGCGTCGCGACTCGTCCAACAGTGCGTTCTGCGGCACACGCGTCTTCCTCTCGGCGTCCTCGCTTAACGCACCGAGCAAGAATACTCTTCCGATCCCCAGAGCGCGCAACTCTTCGGTCGCGTAAGCTCGCCGCAAGGCGCTTCTCGCCGAAGGTTCGCCCGCGTAAGACGTGACGATCCACATCAGAACGGTGGCGTTGCACGCTGGTGGCTCGATTATGATTCCGGAAGCTCCTGACGACCTGCCGGTCGTCTCGTATGCCGTCTGAGGCTGCAGTAAACTTACTGTCGGAGCCCGCGGCCGCAAACCTTTATCCACGAGTGTAATAAATAACAGAACGCATCCAATGCAAACAAGCAGCAACAAGAATCCGTACTTCGAAAGCATGTCTGCTTTGTCTTCACAGCTGATTAGTAATAAAACTTATGACAGCGAGATCATATGGATTCCTTGAGTCGCAGCATTCTTATATTCGACATCTGGTCTTCCAAATTATTTATTCTTGTCGTGACAGCGGCGAACAGTTCGTCCTTCATCGTCGTCTTTCTGAAAAAAAAAAAAAAAAAAAAAAAAAAGTTAATATAATTCGAATCGATTGAATTAAATTGATCTGATCAACATACCAAAAGTAAATAATTCCTTTTCTTGCTTTGAGTGGAGAGTATTTCCTTCCTTGAGCCACTTTTCATCTTCGTTACTTAATCTTTCTTTCCTGTTTTAATTTTTAATTTGCGCCATTAAATTGAAAGCGATTTCTATATTTTTAAATTAAATAATTTAAACATGTATATATACACTTTTGTTATCGAGTAATTAGGTTAGAAACACGCGCATTTAAAAGTCCGAATTAAGGAGGATTCACATGGAATGTATCAGAAATGGAATTCGCTCACTGATTGGTCGCGTTCAGCAAAGGTCGTCGTTGAATGAGGCTGGATTGCCTATTGCTAATCCATCAAAATTTAATATAAAATACTTTAATTGGTTGATCAAATGGAAAAATTTTACAAGCACCAGTCACTGTGTATCAATAGATTAATTTGTTTGTATTGCTGGAAATGCTTCAAAAATTTTATTGCATTTTGCAAGGCGATGCTGGCCGAACTCCATGATGTCGTTTTATCGACGATTTATATGTGTATTTGTTATATGATGCGTGCGATATTGATATGTGTAATGTGTTTATGTATCACATCAATATCGCACATACACAATCATAACAAATTTTCGTATACATATTTCTCGAAAATTAAACCAAATTCAAATCAAATTTCACAAATTCCGTATTTCCTCATGTAATGGTCTAGCCACCGTAATTTCGTAAATATACAAGTTGCAACACGTGATGTCTCGATTTGACAGCTGATATGTCACGTCACGTAGAGCTGGGAATTAAATTATAAAATTTTTTTTTTGTTTTCGGTATAAACTCCGAGTGTCAGACTAGTATTAATGCGTATACTTTAATTCTGGAAAAGGATTTCCAAATCTATTGGAAGTAATACGTAAAAATCCTTAGACAAAAATTATTGTGTTTAATCGGTAAAACAGACAGCATCGTCTTAAAACGAGATGAATATATATTTTTTCGAGCATTGAAGAGAGAGAGAGAGAGGGGGAAAAGAAAAATTTTGATTTTTTGAGCATAAAAAGCGGAACACAAAAATAAACCTGATCAAACGTGATCGAACAGGACGTTCCCGGACGTTCCTTTCCTGCTTTCCGATGTAGCCGGTGCGTCGCTTTGGAATGCCGCCGCCGCCGCCGCCGCCGTGGGTCTGTGCGGTACGCGCAATGAGACGGCGAGTATCGTACGCGAGAGTTTCGTGGCCCAAGACGTCAATGGCTCGCGGTTGTTGTTCATATTATTTGTAATAGCTCTAAGATAATAGAACGCGAGAGAGAGCATCGCGAGGAGGCTCGGGCTGTTTTTTTTTCGGGAGAATCCGTCTCGCAGTCGCACGTGTCGGGACTTCATTGCGATGGCCGAAAATCGGGACGCGATACTGGCTGACTTTCAGGTAATCCTCCGGCGGACGGGATCCGCGGGGCTCGCTCGCACGCGCGACACGCAAATGCGCCGTTAAGGTTATGGGACGTTACGTGTAGATGACATTGACAATAATTGAGAGGCGTTTGAGGCGAGAGAGAGAGAGTCGCCCCGCGGGGGAGATCCCCGTTCTCGCGGCGGTCCCCGCGACTCGGGAAAATTAACGGCGCGCTCGAACGCCTCGACTCGTATGTCCCGTCGACTCGCGCTGACACTCGCGAATTTGCCAGAATTTCGCGAAAAATCCTCCGCTCCCAATTCCTTTGTCATGTCGTCCCGTATGCCTTTGTCTGTTTTGAAACTTCGCAAATTTCACGGAACACGATGATGTGTATGCGTGTGTGTATGTGTATGTTGTGTGACGTGGTCCTGTCGTGTAAATACACCACTATGACTTTCCATTTTTCACGTCCCCATGTTTTTTTTTTTTTTTATTATTATTAACGTAGACTATATTTTCAGGCTTGCACTGGAATCGATGATTTCGGCGAAGCTATTTTATATTTGGAGGAAACGAACTGGGACCTATTGGTAGATATAAATAAATATAATGAAATCCCGACGGCAGCAATTAGCCTCGACAATTGTCTTAATACACGCAATACCTTCTCATTCACAGGCGGCGATAAACAAGGCCATGCCCCAGACTACGCAACAGCTGCCGTCTGAAATGGCTCCGGACGTAGAAATGGTAGAGGAGATCAAAGTAACGTCCTCGACGTCGAAGCTGCAGACAGTGCAGAACTCGAAAAAGGCAGGAGCCATGAAAGCGGTGGACGTGGTGGAGAGTGCAAAACCCGGGACAAGTAGACCTAAAAGTTGCATGAAAAATAGAACGCTTACATTCCACATTAACCATCTCGATAACGTTTATCATGTAAATTTGTCCGAGTTGTCCACTTTGAGTAAGTTGCGGATCGTCGATGTTCAGACGATATTTTTTTTTTTTTGGCGATTAACGAACGATTTGATGCCGAGACGAAGCAAGTTTACAAAAATGCGTTTTCCTCTTTTTTTCAGGAGAACTCAAGCAGTTTATATGGTGTAAAACGAATGTGGCACCCTGTCAACAGCATCTTAACGGGTGGAAAAAGGAACCTGGGACAGCACCGAATACGGTGCTGCAAACGTTAGATTTGCCTAGAGAAAACACATTGTACCTATCGTCATTAGCGCAAGACGCCGGTTTGCCTAATGAGACGTAAGTTGCGAAATCTTATCGAGCGGGTTCTACATCAATTGCATCCCAGCGTCGCAAACGCTGCGATCCATTTGTGGTTCAATCGGAGCTTCGAGCCTGCTTGACGTTGACTGGATCGCAACGTTTGCGACGCTGCGATGCGACTAATGTAGAATCTGCTTTAGCCGCAATTTCGCGATTGTTATAATACCTTTGTCGCCAAAATATCGTGAATCTACTTTTTTTTTCCCTCCCTCTACGTTCCAGCGTAAGTTTGTCAGAACGAATGACTCAGACTTACACGTTGAACGTCAAGGACGAGGTGCATAATAAAACGTACAAGCTGAAGTTCCCTGGCACGCGTACCGTGCTGGAGGTGAAGACAGACATCTATTCGTTAATAGATGTGCCCGTGCGAAATCAACAATGGAAGGGTTGGCCTAGTTCACTGAAGGACGACAATGTAATATTGGCACAAAGCGGTATATGTTATCCGGAGCACGATTTATCGGTCGGGAAGCTCCCCGCGAAGGAGGAAAAGAAGGTAACGTCTTATCGGAGAGAAAATTTTCTGTTACTTAATTTATATAAGGAATTATAACATCTGTGTCATTTCAGAAGGTCGTAGATCTAATTGACAGCGACAGTTCCGTAGACGAGCCAGAGGACGTGGAAGAATTCGATGTTCCGGAAGAGTTCGCTGGCGACGACGATATTTTCATAGATGACGTTAAACCCACTAAAATAGAACGTCTCAGTGAGTACTTTGGAACATGAGAAAAACTGCTGCGTTTTATTGAAGTGATACAGATGTGTCGAGATTCAATGAGATGTATATATATATATATTTTTTTTTTATTTGTAAACAGTGCCAGAAAATGTGGTAGACGAGGTGATGGGTACGTTACATTTTGCGGAACAATTCGAAAAGCGATACGGACCGGCTCATCCGGAATTCTTCACTGGTACATTCGAAGATGCCCTCAAGGAATCGTGTTTAAAGCCAGCGAAAGAGGTTTAAATTTTTGTAAAACTTAACCGCGGCAAATATTTAAAATCAATGAAAAATACGTCTTTTGTTGCTATTGCAGAGAAAATTATTGGCTGTATATTTGCACCACGACAACAGCGTATTAGCGAACGTCTTTTGTACTCAACTGTTAGGCTTCGAAACGGTGCTTCAACTTCTTTCGGCGAATTTTATAGTATGGGGTTGGGACATCACATACGAATCTAATAAAGAAAGGTAAGATCTGCACAAATATGTGATGCGAAAAATCTATCGGGCTCGCGCCGGCGAATTAAAAATTCTCGTTTGATCCTCAGATTTTTGTATTCCGTAACTCAAACCCTTGGTACCGTCGGTTCATTGGCTGTGTCGAGCATAGATGTTGATACCTTGCCAGTTCTCATGATTATTATGAGATCTAGATCTAACACGGAGATATTTACTATCGTACATGGCAATGTAGGTGTTAATGAGTTACTAACAAATTTGGTACAAGCCGTCGATGTGTTTCAGGTAAGACATACAGCTTTTATTTTACACATGCTGTTAAAAAGTGTAAACGAGCATAAATATAGACTTTTGTTTATATAATCACTTGTTATTTTCTGGTTGAAATAGGAACAGAGACGAGCCGACATTGGCGTTGAAGAGGAACGACAAGCTAGAGAAAGAGTCAAACAAGAACAAGACAGAGCGTATCAAGAAAGTTTAGCAGCTGATAGGTAATTAAGAAAGATATATCTAAATCGTTGAAAGGGGGAAGGGAGAAGAGATGTAATGCCCACATGAGTATACAACTGATTTACATTGAACAAAAAAAAAGTAATATTCATAATTTATTTTAAGAGCAAAGGAAGAAGCGAAACAGATGCAGGAGGAGCTTGAAAAGAAGAAGAAAGAGCAGGCCGAGAACGAAAGATTAGCTGAGGAGGCGAGGAAAGAGGCTCATAGGCAAGCTGTAGAGTCTAGTTTACCACCTGAACCGCAGCAGGGAGCGGGCGATGGTGTAATGAAAGTAAGAGTACGGCTTCCAGCAGGGAAATTCCTGGAACGTAAATTTCAATCGGATACGCCGTTACAAACGCTCTTTAATTTCCTTATTGTGGAAGGTTATCCGACAGAGGAATATAAGCTCCTATCTAGTTGGCCTCGAAGGGATGTAAGTAGATGATGTAAGCATTTAAGTTCTTATTATGTAGATATTTATTTGATTTTTTTTTTATGTCGTCCTATCTGTCTCTCTTTTTTAAAATAAAAACTAAATCCAAGTAAAACCACTTTTTAACATTACTACAAAATATTCGCAACACGCCAATATATTGAACGTATTTCCATTCTTGTTCCAGTTAACATCCATGGATTCAAAGCTCACTTTGATGGATCTGAAATTCTGTCCCCAGGAAACAGTAATTTTAGAGGAACGATAAATAATGCATTGTAATTAAATTCAAATGTAGAAATTAAGTGTCGCGAATAATTCTTCAAGAATGTATTTATTTAACAATTTCGAGATAGCGATTATTGAGTCCTGTTTATCTTGCGATTATATAAATTTTTACGCTGAATTTCTTGTACGATAAAGTCGTATGTGTGACGCACTCCGCATTGAATATGATTATTTTATATATAAAAAAAAGTTCGTTCCATGCGTACGTATATTATATACTTTAAATTTCCAGGAATAAATTGTATTTCGAACGAATTCGATTTCGAATAAAAAAGCTGCCTTTGTTTATTATGAACTCATCGCTGGGCTATGTAAATAACGGGCAATATAATGGAATTCATATAAGGATGTATAATTTAATAAGGATATACAAATCTAGGTACATATACATATATATATAAAAAACGAAAAAGCAAACTTGTTACTCCATCAAACTAGTTTATTCTTTCCTGCATTATAAATATAAGGACGCAGCAAACACAATATCTCGTTTTATAAGTTTGATCGCCTCGCTGAATTTATTTTCTAGATCTGTATTTCCGATACCTTTCGCAGCCTGACACAATTGTCGAAGCACCTCCTCTAAACGTCGCATGCACCTGATGATAGATCCTGAAATATGTGTTTTATGTACATTCACTTACGTATATACATGTCATAGAGAAATACTTTTGTTATCCTCTCCAACAGTGAGATATGCTAACGTTATACATCACCTTCAAATATATCTGTCATTTTGCAAATTTGTAAGAATGTTGCGCCTTTACACCAAGCGTATATAACGTCCATTAAATACGGCTTGAATCGATCGACATACGCGTCTTCGTCTAACTCCAGATTGGCCTCCGTCGATACCTTCGCTATTCTTCGAGCCAAGTCCTGCATCTGCCTGAGCGGACCGCTCAACTCATCTGTACTTTTCGGCATTTCGTTCGATTTTTCGTCGCATACAAAACAGCTGATCAACGCCACCATCTGCGGCACGCTCAAGGCATTGAAGAGACCGTTAAAAATCATCTCGGTCATTAACAGCTCGTCGGCACCGTTCAGTTCACAAGCCACGCGTCCCTTCAATTCTATCACATCCGCCGACGTGCAATACGCCATTCTCCTCAAAACTCGCTTCCTACATTTGAGCTCGTCCATCTGAAGTATCGATTTGGCCTGCTTAAACTCCTCCTTGGCTTGCTTAAGTTGCGCAGCCAATTCCTCCTTGTGCAAAAATTGTTCGTACAATACATTCACGTTGGGGTCCTGTAAACAATCACAGATTTTTGAAAAATCAAATTAAAAGGAAAAAAAATTTGAAAAATTAAGATAATCTACAATACATAATTAATTTTTCGAAGCATTTTGACATAAGAAGATATCTCGAGTACAAATACTTTAAGCACAGAATGTGCTTAAAATATCTGTACTACCACAATACAGAATTTTATACCTTATGCAAAGAATGTGCATACAATCTCTTCTCTAATGCTTCAATTTTTTTTACAACATCTTTAAAAGCCTGATCCACTATATGCATGTCTGTAATAGGATTGAGTAACGGCGGACCTTCCGGGAATCTTCTTTTCACTTCTCGTATTGTCTTCAGTACGCTCTTTCTGTTATCAAGCGGTCTAAGATCTTTTGGATAATGCAATCTCAGTGAACTGATTTGTGAAATTAAATTGTGCATAATAGAAACCACTTCCATTTCGCCTTCCTCATTTTCGCGGCATGGAATTGGATTGTCTTTTTTCGAATTTTTCGATACATTAAGTAAAGCGTCAATGACAATAACTGTCTTGTCTTTCACTGGATTTTTCGGATTTTTTTTCTTAAAATTCACTACGATGCCCCAGTCGAACGTTTCGTTTTCGTTTTTCACCTGTAATAATAATGTGTAACAAATGAATTCCACTAAAAGTTCCGCCGGAGATAGTCATTGCGTATATTAAACTGTATAAAAAAATAAAAATACATACTTTTATTAATCTTCCAGGCTGTAAAAACGGAACTAAGTACTCCGGTTGCGTTAGAAATGATTGAAACTGTGCGGTCAGTCGATTGAGTTGTTCACGTATGTCATGATACGAAGAAATCTCGTCGTACCTGTCCACGTTCACGATATTGTAAGCGGTAGATAATTCCTGCACCTCTGTAAAACGTAATCGAGATTAACGATTGATTCACTTTTCGATCTTTCAACCGCTGACAACGTTACGATGAGACGATAATAACGACTTACTATTGTACAAAATTGGAATGCCAGCTTGATTCTGAAACTGGAAGAAGCTTCGTTCCAACATGTATTCCGGATTAATCTCCTCTACGCGGAGAAGATTAAGAACCATGTTGTAAGTCAAGTGAAATGCGGAGTTGATCGGATCCGGCTTTCCTTGAACGATTGCTTTACCAACGACCGGGCTGACTTGCTCGTCTATCATCAGTATGACGATCCCTTTGTCGTCGAGGCCTCTCCTACCGGCGCGACCGGACATCTGGATGTATTCACCCGACGTGATCCAACGGAAATCCTTGCCATCGAATTTACGGGGCGCGGTGAACAAGACCGTTCGCGCCGGCATATTCAAGCCCATTGCGAACGTTTCGGTGGCGAAGAGAGCTTTGATCAAACCTTCGCCGAACAGGATCTCGACCGTCTCCTTCAAGATCGGCAAGAGTCCGCCGTGATGGATTCCTATTCCGCGGCGCAACAGCGGCAACAAGTTCATGACTTGCGGCAACTTTTTGTCCTCCTCGTTGAGAACGTCCACCGCGTTGTTGAAAACTTCATCCACCAGCTTCTTCTCCTCCAGCGTGTTCAAATCCAATTTGGCCATTTGCATCGCGTAAACCTCGCAGTCCTTCTTCGAAAAGCTGAAGCTTATCACGGGCGCGAAGTTTCTCTCCATAATCATCTTTACCATCTTGAAGATGTTCGTTTGTCCGCTATTCGAGGCCCGTAGACCACCCTTGCGTCCTTTCGTGTCGCCCTTAGCCGCGTCGCCCATGTTCTGCAGGCACGCCATAGCTCTGTTGAAATTCTCCTCTTTGAACTGACCCGTTTCGTCCACGACCTGTTTTTTTTTTTTTTACAACGGATAAATTTAATATACGAATAAGCAGCGCGTCTCCCTTCCCCGTCAAGATTATAGATCTATTATAGATCTATTATAGACTATTATAGATTAACACCAACCAGATGAATGCCGTCGCCGCCAACTGGAAATATATAATGTTGCAACGGCGTAGGCCTGTAGTCCGTAGCGATCACGTGGCAGGGCTGATTGTGTAAATGCGCCACCCACTCCGCGAACTGTCGTGCGTTTGGTATAGTAGCGGAGAGGAATACATAGTGCACGTTGTCCGGCAGCAGTATAAGTGTCTCCTCCCACACCACACCTCTCTCTTTGTCACGCATGTAGTGAATCTCGTCGAAAATCACCCAGCCAACCTCACGCATTACCTATGCAAGTAAGTATTGTATATATTTTTATATTTTTCTTTCTGTGTGCAGGATGTTTCAATCTATCTTTAATAATATTTCGTTAAATAAATATCGGACTTATATTGACCAAATAATTTGACCATGATTTATATTTATATTTTTTTTATATAAAATAAAAATCATATTCAGTGCGGAGTGCGTCACACATACGACTTTATCGTACAAGAAATTCTGCGTAAAAAATTTATATAATCGTTGATTGTCATATTTAGGAAGGTATATATATTCATACGTATATTTTGTACGTATATTTTTATTACTAATTTTATATTAGCTCTGAGATAAGTGTATGTATTTTAAACAGCCAACATACACTTCACTTCCATAATCACAATAAAATAATAAAACTGTGAAATAAAAAAACAAACAATAAAATAAAGCAAACCTCTGATCCTCTGTACAGCATATTTCGCAGAATTTCAGTAGTCATGATTAGTACACTCGCTGTGGGATTTATAGTAACGTCGCCCGTCACTAAACCAACGTCCTTAAATTCCTCGTGAAATTCTCTGTACTTCTGATTGCTCAACGCTTTGATCGGAGTAGTATATATTACTCTCTGCTTATCCCTAAGCGAACACGCCACCGCATATCTGTTGTGAAACACACAAAAACGGCGGAATAAAGAAAAACCGTTCAGACGTATTTTTCCGAAGATAGAATGTGAAATATTTACTCAGCCACGACAGTTTTACCGGCCGACGTGTGCGCGGACACGAGAACCGACTGATTGTTCTCAATGCATAAGATTGCCTCCTTTTGAAATGGATCCAGTATAAATTTGTACTCTTTCGCCGGCTTGCCTTGCTGGTGTTCCAAAGGTACGTACTCCTGATCGGGAGGGATAGCGATTTCGTGCGTGCAAGACTCCACGGTGTCTACGGCGTGCACCTTTATACGACATGCCACTTCCTCTAGACTGAAGGAATAATGTTGAATGTAGTTACATTGTTTTTTTTTTATAATACAATTACGGAATAAATATAAATACGTGCAAATACGTAATTATGGTTCACATTATTAATATAAATTAATTAAATTAATTAACATCTCACTAATGTAAACTACAATTTTATTTCAACATAACCTTACTTGATATCTTCCAAGACAGATTCGTGTCGCAACTTTTTTACGGCTGCCTTGTCGTCGTCCGCGTCGAGTTGTCGCTTCACTCCCGTCTCCGGCTCAACTTTCCTGCACACACACGTTTATTTTGAATACTTAATTTCGCAATCACTGTGAGGTTAACTTTTGACGGAAGTTAGGTTAGTTGAATACCGCGCTAAGAATCACTCGACTCACCTCGGAATATCCGGTATCTCCGCATCGTCGCCGTGCTCATCAAAAACGTCAAATAAGTCCTCGGTAAAATTCGCCATTGCTTATGTAAAAATTATTGTTATTTCGATATTTGAACAAATTTAACAGTACGCAACGCGCGCGTGCAAAACACAACACCGACAAGCATGACGTATCTCTCAGTTCAGTATCTCTCCGCTCGCGAGTGTCTCGCGTTTGCACGACGCGAGTCCGGCGACTCCGGCGAGTCGCAATCATGCGATCCGTGCGCAACGAATCTTCTTCGACTTCCACCTTTGGAATTTGGACTATTTCTTACAATTAATCTAATTAGAAGACGCGTTCAAAATGAGAGAGAGAGAGAGAGAGAGGGCGAGAATTTAAATTCGAGTGCAAATAAAATGGAGTAAAATAAATGGAGCAGTTTTTTTATTCCAAATGCACTTAACATTTTTCATCCACAAAATCGGCAGATAATTGAACGTAATAGAGCAAAAAGAACATAAATAGTACAAAGAGAATAAGAATAACTATATTGCATTTTATAATTCAGCAGTAAAGAGAAAACCTTGCACGCTTTAAGTGAAATATAATAATTAAATATTTAAAGAAATATAGAATTCAAATGCGAAGGAAAATAAACAGCTGTTGATAAACCACACAAAATAATTGCAAAGTTCTTAGAGAATAAAATAAGCTGATGTTAGATTCGCACGTGTATAAATATATTTTAATACAATTATTTAATTTATACAAAATATATGAATGCTAAATTATGCACATTTATAGTATCTAACAAAAAAAATTATCTACAACTAATGACTGTCCATAAATTGTATATCCGACAATAAGAGCATTGTGTTCGGTAACGGCCGAGGTTGCGGGCTAAGTACCGTAAACGTCTGCCTCTCTACGTCCACGTTAGTCCTGTAAATGAAACGATATTTTTTTTTAATGAGAAAAAAAATGGCCATTATTAATAACGATAAAATATAAACTCAGAGAATATTGTACACTAACACGCAAACGAATCCGGCGACGTTGGTCTGCACGACGTCGTCCTCGGGGGAATCGGCGAAGGAAACGGACAGCAAGTGATGCAGCAGGCTCGGTCCCGGCGTGACGGCCACCAGCTTCGTCAGATTGTCCTCCGCCTTCATGCCCAACGGCATGCAGGACGCCGGTAGAACGGGCGCGCCGATCTTGTACAATCTCGCCTCGCTCCACTTCACCTCGAAGCTGTGCGGATAGAGCGGCGTCCGAGAGCCGTAAAAGTACTCCCTGACACTCTGATCCCTCGACTCGGTCCTCTGCGCCTGGCTCCTCTCGACGACGCCGCCGCTCTTCGGCAGAAAGACCACCTTGACGAAGTCCGGCATGTCTCTCACCAGCTCGTTGTAGAGCCTCTCCTGGTCCAGCACGAGAATCGCGTCGACCTCGAACGCCTGCGCCGCGTGCGTGAGCAGCTTGTAGCCGTCCCCCTTGACCCAGCCGCACGTGTTTATGACGATCCCCGACGCCTTCGCCTTCTTGTTGGCCTGCAACCTGTCCGAGCACACCTCCGCCAGACGCGTCACGAGCAGGTTGTACAGCGTCACGTTGGCCTGCGGCGTTTTGTGCCCGAAATGGAAGACCAGCGGCGCCTGCTGGCTGAAGCCCTCCACGACGTTGGACGGTCGTTCCACCAGCAGAGCGCCCACGGTGCCGGGGATCGCTATGTGCCCCTGGCCGACGTCCAGGTCGACGAAAATCGGCCGTCTGCCCATTCGTACGGCGTAGTTCAGCAGTATCCGGCACAGCGTGGACTTGCCGACGTCGCACGGCCCCACGACCATCGTTATCGGGCCCGTGGTGTCGTCCTTCTCCGCGATCTCCCGCATCCGCTCCATCGCCGCGTGGCAGTTCAAGTACAGGCCCATCGGCGTCTCCTTCGCCACGTAACTGACCGTAACTTTCCCGACCAGCTCGACGGTACAGCCCTGCCAGGTGTAAACCGCGACTTTCGCGCCGGCGGTGAACTCGTACTTCTTCCCTCTCACCAACGCCGTCCCGAAAACTTCCGCCCGGCCGTTCTTCAGCTGCAACAACACAGTTTTGTGTTACCTAATAATAATAATAGGTTGGTGAAAAAAGAAACACCCCGAGAGAAATCGTGACTCATTACCTCCAATGTGACCTTTTCATTCTTGCTCTCCACCTCGAATCTCAATTCGCAGTCCGGATCCAACTTAAATTCTTGCACCACGGCTTTTTCATCTGCCATTTCTCAATTATTATTTTTTTTAGGTTAACTATATCAATAAAATTAATTACACAAAATTTGTGCTAGCCCTACGTCGAATTGCTCTCGAATCCTTTGTCACATTTCGCAATATTTGTCAAGTCTGTACAAAACGATTATGAAACTTTGTAAATATCTATAAACAAAACAGTGTAAGCAACTAGATTGACAAGGAGCGATTAACCAAGTTGCAAGTTTCTAACTCTAACCTCCAACCCCAAGCTCCGGCTCACGGAGTCACGGCTGCTCCGGTTTCCGGATGGAGTCGATACGGCCAATCGTTTACTCGCGAGTCACGCTAGAAGGCGCTCGAAGACGTGACAGTAACCATGGTACGTATTTACATCTTCTACGTTAATTTAATGTGGATTTTAATGTGGATTGTGGGATTTTTCGCGCACACGAGCAGCATCATGAGCAGCATCAGTGAAAAAATAATTAACATCCAACAAACAAAAATATTGGTGAATATCCTTGTCAAGTTGTCTTAAATATATATTTAAAAATTTTTAAGAAATCAGAAATATAAAATATCAAGTATAATACGTTTTATATTTGTGTATATACTTCTAATTGAGTTCTTAAATATTATTTATATATATATATATTTAAATAATATATATAGTATGTAGCTATATTTAATTATTATTTCTAACGTTTGAGAATGGAACGGAATGACACACACATACACATTTTATATTTTATGTATATATTTCTAATTGATTTCTTAAAATTTTTTAAATATTATTTAATTTAATATATATATTGCTTTATTTAATTATTATTTCTAATGTTTGAGAATGGAACGGAATGACACACACATACACATGTTGCTTTCAAATTTATTAAATATTATTAAATATATACAATAAATGCATCATATAAAATATTACATGTATAAAGACATTTTTGTCAATTCAAAATATCAATTGTACACATATATGTATATCACATAGGTGTTCAAACATTGGCAATATCCTCATTGGCAAGTAAAGAATTCAGAAAATCTCGACCATTATCAAAATTATATAAATATATATATAAAATCTTTTATATACTTCAATGGAAGACTATACATCATTTTTCTCTTTTTTGAATTTTATACTTATATCATCATATCATATATCTCATCCCAGTTTTGGCAGAAAAATAATTAATAATATATTAAATATAATACGAAAAGAGTGATTATTTGAACTTACATGTGCTAATCAAATGCAATTTTGTACATTACGTGTGTACAAAGAATTAATAACTCTCTATTTCTCTCAAAAAATTCGTTTGTGCATGAATAGATTAATACATTTGACTGCACATTTTGTATCATTCTTTATTTAATATTATGTCAATAAAATTTTATCATGATTATTATTACATCACTTTGCTATTAGTAACAGTACAACTCTCTCTTCCAAAAACTTTTTTTTAATAATATTTTTACCTAACAGGCACAATTCGTAATACTATAAAAAATTAACATGCTTGTTATAAATGTCTCTTTTCTTGTGGTCAATTTCAATTATTATTTATTATAGCCTTACTACTATATACGAAATATTGTGGCTGTATAATTGTGGATGGAATGTAACAGTTTTATACTTTGTTGTATTAATAACTTTCTGTAAAATATTTATACTAAGATCTACATTTTAGAATCATATAATTTTCTTTTTCAATATTATTGTAAGCTACTTTTATTTTTTCAAGAAATGTCTCTTCTTTATTGGTAAAACACAGGTACGCATTGAATCTTAAATTGTAGACAATTAAAAAAATATAAAGATTTGTATATTGTTTGAAATTGAAGATTTTAGTGTATCGAAGTGATTTTGTATCTTCTTTACATATTTAATTTTTTGGACAGAACGTAATTTGCTTACTTATTATTTCGATAGAGATTTTGGATCACTAATTACATTACTTCTACACTAATTACATTATTTAATCTATTAATATATTAAAAGATTAAATAATGTAATTAGTGATTTAATTTAATCTCTGAATATATATTAATACATATTATATATTAATGTATAATTATTAATATACACAATACATATATTTTTTTATAATTTTGTTAGATAATTAAATATGTTAAAGTTTAAAGCTGCAATATTTATTAAGTAGTAATGCCTATTAGATTTGAACAAAATAAAATATATTTGAGAAATAACAAAGATATAATTATAGAATTTTGGTTCAAATTTTAGTCCCTGATTTATGTTTAGAAAATAATTTTACGCTTCACACAATAAAAATATCAAAATTAATCTGTTTGATCAGATAAGTATCAGATAAAAATAATATATAATTAATCATCATTATATTAAAATACTCTGTTGTAACTCTATATTTATAAACAAAAAATGTATTATTTAAATATTATTTGAGGTATTGAAAATTATTGCGTCTAAAGTGAATTATCCTTATATTTTAAATTAGACATAAGTCGCTTGCCGGAAAAAATCCAACTAGCCATTGTCATATGATGCAATATAAAGTACACAGACAGAAATTTAATATATCTATACGCTAACAAAGTGATAAAAAATTTTTTCCTTTCTTTGTTCAACATTAATATGAAAGTCGTATAGAAAGTAAACAAAAAAAAGAATCATCTTTTACAACACGCCCTGTCTAATGTTGTAAAACAATTCAGTGGAAATTTTCGATTATAAATTTGTGCCCAATTCGAATAAATTGTCAAAAACGTTTTTGAAGTTTTCGAAGAAGAACGTGAACTTACGTCCACAAAGCGGTTGGCATCATTCCTTCTACTGTCCCAGCTGCAGGTTTCAAATCTTCATTGCATAAGAAATTTAATGGCAAGTCGACCAAGTGTCCCTGAAGAAAAAAAAACACCCGTTCGATTTAATCAAATGATAAATCTATGCGCAAGCATTTAAAGCGCTCGACACTTACCTTTATGTTCTCCACCATTTCTTGCGCTAATAACGGGTCGGATATGGAGAGAGGTACTTTTTCTTGATATTGTTTCAATATAGCGAAATTGACTATTTTATCGGTGGGGATACAGTGAAATACTTCTTCGTATATCTCCGTATTTTGTTTGCTCCTAGCGCACCATATATCCTTGTAGAATGATTTTATAACGACGTCATCGATATTGATGTCTTCTTTAGTATTCAATAATCCTAGGTGCTCGCGGAATAATTGCTTTCTCAAGGAAGAAGCAAATTTGCCGCTAGGGAAAGGTATATCATTCATGCGTCCATCCTCAAACTCCTGGTCCTGTTTTACAAATATTACAGCTTTGATTAATTAAAACTGATAAAGAGAAGAATGTAGAATTGCAATAAAGTAAGAATTTATTTGAAATAATACAAAACCATACAAAAAATATAAATAAGACAATATCAAATATAACACACAAATTATTAAATTGTAACATTCTGTTAAAAAAATTGTGTTGACAATTTACATATAATTATATATATATAATTAATACGATAGTAAGATAGTCGTAAGTAGTCGTAAGATTTATTAATTTTCGTATATGCTATGCACATAGAAATAAGATATTTTCATCATCAGAAAAAAAGAAATAATTATTTGAAGCTTATTTAACACTGATAATATTAATTACTCATTATACTCATAATATTGTCATAATATATATTTTATCTTATTGCATATTTATCTAAACAATTATTAAATGTTTTGCAGGGCAGCAAAGAATGTTGATCGGTTACATTGATTAAGATTGATTCATATTGAAAATTCAGGCATAATTAAAGTCAATATGATAGATATACTCACATGAATTATTACAGCTATTTCGCTGTCCCTTGTGGCAACCATACTCCTGTCATTTATATTAGCCGATCCGCAGATTACTGTTTTGTCATCAACTATCATTAGCTTACTGTGAACATAGATAAGCTCGGTCACCATCGTGCCGTTTAACATAGAACGAGTTCTCAAGCCGTGGAACGTGATGTATTCGCTAGGATCTTCTATACCTGCCTCCAACAGCTGACTTAGAATAGCGTCCTTTCCCCTGTTATTCCGTCAAACAGGAAAGAGATTTATATCGCTTTTTTTCCTCAATTTTTATATTTAGTTAAGTGACGCGCTACCTCGATATAGAATTGTAATTCCAATGAGTTATCGCCCGTAACGCCGTTCCGCTCGGTCCTCCAACCTCGCCTTCGAAACCCGGCAACAACGGCATTACGACAAACACCCTGAATACCGCGCCTTCCCTGTGCGCTCTCAGGATTCTTTTCAGCAACGTCTCGCCAATTTGATTCTTCACGCCACCCTTCTCCACGGAGGCGAGCGTTATGAAAAATTGATTTTCTATGTAGATATATCTACAAATTTATTCAAGTCAATGAAATGTTACACACACATATGAATTTATGATTGACATATGCACGGAATCTCTTACCTTTCTGCCTCACTGATGGCCTGGATGTAAGCTTCCTGTATGCTCCGCTCTACAGTCTCCGGATCGAGAAAGCCAGCCGACCAAGAGCTCACCGAACGCAGTACTTGACACTTGACATTGTGCTTGTTAGCCTCTCTGATAAACGGAGCGTAGCTCCTGCAGTCTTTGTACGATTTCGGTAATAAGTAAGGATAGCACGAATTCAGTTTTGCTTTTTCTAGCTGCAACAAGTAGTCTATCAGTGATTCATCATCCTGATTGGATATATTCAAACTCAAGTACATGTTACCGAGTATGTGTACCTTGGCGGCATTCCAACGCTGTATAAAATGCCTAGCCACGTCTCTAGCAGCAGCATTTTGCACTAAAACCCCTATGTCGTGCCAGGGCATTCTAGGAGTAGTGGTTCTATCTACCAGATCCTGATACGGCTTCTCAAGATCGTTGAAGTCCTTGACAATGAAATTTGTGTAGTCTTTGCCAAGCCATAATTTTGTCACCGTTGATCTCAAGCTGCAGCCATAATCCACTGTATCCTCAGTTTCGGATAGCGCGAGTTTGCTAAATTAAGAAAAAATTGTATTGCGTTTAAAGAATGAATAATGATATAAAGTATTGAACGGGAACGGCATTCGTACTTCTCTTCAACGTCTTCGACGTCCGCTTCGTGAGAAGTGTACACCATATTAATTAATTCCTGTCTCTTCACTTTCACGGTGTTCTTCATTTTATCGACGGTTGTTTTGGCGACATCGAACAGATTCTTTCTTTGCGTCTCGGGCGTATTGCACTTGACGCCTTCTCCCTTTTCTTGCAGCATAAAAAGTGAATTATCCGTTGACAATGTCGACAACATTAAATCCTTTTGCGTTTTCTCATCCATCATCGGCCTTTAGAAATAAATCATGTTTACGCTCTTAATTTCAAGAGTCCACACGTAACATTGATTAAATAATAACACTTACATTAAAGGCATGGATCTCGTGGTCGCCATAGCAATGGTATTCGTTGCTATTGCTAATGGTAATAGCACGTGTCTTTCCGTACAGCCCAACACCTTTTTACTGCTGGTATTAGTTAGCTTGTCTCTTGAAGGAATGTAGATACTCGATTGATGAATGGATTCTACAGTTGACATATCATTAGTTAATGCAAAGAATAAAACAAGACTAAAATGATTCGTATGATATTTACCTAAATCTGTCAATCTGTGTTCGCTGTTATCCCATCTGCCATAACATAAATCAATGCCACCAAGAAATGCTAGAGACTGATCGATGGCCACGATCTTTTCGTGATGAGCCCAAAGAAATATGCCTGCCCTTGCGTGATCTGGATGTCTCAATACTTTTATATTCTCAGGACATTGTTCCACGAGTTTCTGTTTGCTGTAGTAACTATTTATGCCTAAAGCGACTTCAATTTCTTTATATATCAGTATAAATATTTTAACACCTTGTTTCTACAAAAAAAAAATTTATAAAATAAAGACATATTCTCATTACACATTAAATAACATTAGATAACAATATATCAATTTTAAACATGTGACATTTGTGTGTTAATCAAAACGTTATCAAAGTATACAATATTATAACACTTACTGCTTTTCTTTGTAAGATTTTATCCAGGCGCCAATAGTCTCCGCCGGGCATGGGTCTCTTCATGTGAATCTCTGGTGAAAGCCACCAATCTGCGATAAAAATTTCTTCTTTGGCGTTTTCCAATGCGTCGGCCACGGCAGACATATAATCGGCTCCGTCCACGAACCAAGTCGCGGATATGGATGTACGATACGGAGCAAACGAGTTATGCGGATTCGTTTGTATAAAATCTCTGCCTGCGCCTAAAATTTAATCAATTAGACACATTGAACAGAGACACAACATTATACATTAGGCTTACTGAGATCTTACCTTCTCTATTACTAACTTCTTGTATAAACTCCATCCATTCCTTAGCTTTTCGTTTTGTCCAACACTTGATAACTATATGCCTACTCAGATTAGCAATTTGCATGCCGCTTCGCGAGCCCGTGGTATACACTCCAAGACTGATCCCAAAGCCATTATCCATCAAGATAATAGATCCTATTCTTCCGTCTTGAGGATTAAGATACGCAACGAAGGTCTCCTTAACGACAAGATGCCTCTTCTGCCATTTGCCCCAGAGAGAGGTGCAGAAATAATTGCACTTGATACAGAATCCGCATTCGCCCAAGCCGAAGAAGTTGCATCTCGTTTTAGCGCCCGATCCGGTCCGTTTCAAAATCGCACCCTCCTTCCCTTTCATCCCTAAGTCAGCCACAAAGGACAAATGTGAAATATCCAAAAAGTTGATCTGCAAACAAACGATGATGGTGTTTTATTGATGATGGATTAATTGACCTCTTCAGATCAACTGATTTGTTATTAGCGAAAAATATACTTGCAGTTTCAGAGTGACGTCTGTAGATCTCTATGTTGAGCAAGTTGCTTAGATAATCCTCTAATTCCTTTCTTCTACGACTTAACTGCTCGTGAGGCACTAGAAAGTCAGGTTTATTAGGAAACCTGCGGAAGTGACATTTCAATTGTATTATTTTTCTAAATTTTTTTCACCGTGATTACGAAGAATCATAACGTATTATTATCGTACCTTGGTAGAGCATTTCGTCTGCCCTTCTTCTCGCCCGCAGTTCTAAGATTTTTCATGCTGTTCCTCCTCTCCCTGTGGGATTTCGTAGGGAAAGGTATGTTCAAACTAGCACGATATATTTTCAATTGATTGTGCAGATATTGAATGTGTTTGTATCGCTTTTTGATAGTCCAAACAAAAGGTCCGTGTCGAAATTCTATGGTGTACAGATTTGGATGCAGGGGATGCGCGGTCACGCTACGTTCGTTATCAATTATTCTTACATGCACCTCTTCGCCAGGAATAAATACGTTGCACATTTGACTTTTGAGCTTTGTCGATGTATTGTGCACAACGGTGAAAGGTATTACACCAGAGGTTTCTAATAATACAGGGAAACAAAGGAACATAATATAAGACTGAAAAATCAAAATAAAATAAAATGAAAGTAGGAGGACAAATTAAGATTGCCTTCCTTTCTTTTTATAAAACATAAATTGTAAGAGTGAATGATAAGGTGAATAAATTAGGAGTAAATTAAGTAAATCATTTTAACATCATTTAATTGAAAATAATTAAATTAAGAGTAAATTTATCATTAGTAAATGGAAAAATGACAGAGCAAAAACTGAGCAATATGTGTTAAGATTAATAAGATAAGAAAAGAGAACAAACATCAGGGAATATGCATGACCATGGCATGATGTTATGCAGAATACAAATTCATACCTCTACTATCTGTGCATTCCGTTTCCATTTCCTCCTTACGAACACGTATCGTTTCGCCATTTTCATCAATCGTTATTTCTAATGATTCAGGTACTTCCAAAGCGTCATCAAATTCAGACTCTTGTGACATCACGCGGGTTATCCCATGATGGGCCATCTCGGCCAATTCGGTGATTTCGTTGGACATCTTTGGTAAGATTTCTGTAAAGTTTTCATATTTTAATTTTAATTAATATTCTAATAATTTTATTTTTCATATTTTTACAATCCGCAACACCGTAAATACGCCTAATTATTATAATAAAGACGCACAGTAATATGTATAAATGTTAGTAACGTGTGAGGCTACCAAATGTTGGTCCTGATTAGCAAGATAGGTAACAGCAAAAGGCATGAAAATAGACTCTCAAGATTTGATGTGAGAAAAAGATAGGAAATATCTTGAGTCACGTCGATCACGTTGATAAAGTACTAGATAAGTCACATTGTAAAAATATCGGAAAAAGAAAACACCGCTCGACTTTTTCTCGCCGAAAAAGTTACCCTCGCAACAACGCTCATACAAAAGAGAAGCCACGTATACGTGGGTGTTTATCACATCTTGCCGATATGCATAACAATATTCACCTCACTTTACGCAGGGGGCCACGATTCTAGCCTAAAAGCGTCCCGCCTGATCGAGCATCATCGACGGACGCGTACCCCCCCCTCTCCCTCTCCCTCTCGCGCCACAGTATACTGCGCTCACGCTCTCTCTCTCTCCCTCAGACACCCGCGCCGCGCGCGACAATGCATCGTAACATTCGTAACAATGGTCCGTTTCGCCTCGCCGCGTCGCACGACTCAAGCGATGATCATCGCGACTGACCGATCGCGATCACCCTTGGCCGCGTACGCGGCGCGGATTACGTATGTACGTTATATTACGCGATGATCCGGGCGATCCGGCGCGGCATGGCGCGACACACCGCGCGTTTACTCATCGCGATGACCGCATGGCCGATCGAGCCAACACCAGTCCGACCACACTCCGTTTATCCAATCCAATGTACTCACCAATAACTATAGGTATAACATGCATCAAGTGACATTATAAACTGCGTTCTCTCGCGTATCTCGCGCTTGCCAGGTGTTACGAATGTATATACTTAGGTATGTACGTTCGAAAAAAAAAAAAACTCGGAAAAAAGAGAAACGGTTCACGGAGCAAAAGCGCTCGCGGCCGAGAACGGCGCGATTGAAAATCAATTTGTTTCCATTTACATTTTGTTGTCGCGCGAGAAACGCAGAAAAATATTTTCCATATTAAATCTGGCGCGTAATGAATTTTCACACATAGGTAGCGAAATCTAGATTCGTTAAAATGCACTGTTAAATCTATAATAGTGCCAAAATAAACCTTATTTAAGTCGCCACTCTTACTTAATAAATAGTTCTTTTTTACTAAAACAATTATGGAGTTAAATAGTTTAAAACTGTTCAAATTTAACCCAAATTTGGGTTAACGCTATTGCATTTTTTGATATCACGTAATATTATTTCCGCGTCCTTGTTTTACATCTAATCACCGACCGAGATACCTGCATTAAAGACTGCGTGATTTGCAGATTATTCATAGAGATGGTAACAGTAGAAAAAAATTGTTATTTTGCGCTAATATGTGATATTACATAGTATTAAGTATTCATAAAGCATTTGTATATAAAAAAAACTCATGATTTTAATAATACATTATTCAAATATTTACCCAAGCAGATCACGATATCGTCAAAATGATGTTAAAATTATTCATAACTAATCGAAAAAGGACTCTTAATTATCGTTTGCACGTCATTTAAGACATTTAATTTAATGTCATTTTGATGTCATGATGACTTGTCGTTCTGCTTGGGTATGTTGACAATCGCAAATTTAACATCAACACTCTTCAATTATCTCCGAGTCCTTCGAGCCTCTTTGATAGTCACGAAAACCTGCAGGAATCCGAGAACGGTCTTTAATAGTATCTCGTCGATGCCATAATTAAGACGATCATGCTGAATCATGCAGCCTATTTTACCGATTAAATACAATAATTTTTGTGTGTATCGAGATCTCCACGTACTTTAATAGATTTGGAAATCCTTTTCCAGAATTAAAGTATACGTACGCATCAAATGCGTGTCCTCGAACGCTCGCAGTTTATGTCGAAAACAAAAAAAAATTTTTACAATTTAGAATATGCTCTATATATGGCATCTAGATCAGCTATCAATTAGTCAAGACATGTGCTTGATATATGAAAGCTCTACAATTCGTACCTACGAAATTACGGTGACTAGACTAGCGGATTACATGCAATGAATATGGAGTTTGTATATATAGATTTAAATTTAAATACTTAATTTTTGAGAAATCTGCACGAATAATCTTAATTCGTTATGATGTATGTGTATGCAAAATCAATAATCACAACATGGTTTCTAGGATCTAATTAAATCCGATGTAAATTAATTAACTTATTGGATTTCCAAATACTCTGTTCCAATTCAAAAAATTCGAAATTTGAAATTATTTGATGGTTCTCGATATCCGCTGAAAAGGGACCTATCTGAAACTATATGTCGGTAAAGCGGTTGTTTTTATGTAAAACAGGAGAGAATGTATGTACTCTCCTCCCCCCTCCCTCCCTCTTCGATTGAAAAACCGTCTTGAGTCTAATCTCAATTCCTTTGTATTTTAATGAATGTTTTGCTATTGTCCTGTGAAGAATTCGCGCTTTCGCTTCGGTCTGAATGAAAAGAGGGGTCGTCACCGATGAGTCGAAGTATCGAGAAATCGTTCGACTTTCCACTTCCTTTTAACAGAGTCGCGTTTTCAAATAGAAGCGGAGTAATACCATGGCGTCGTCATAGTAATATTAGCGCCAGCAGGCACATCGCGAAAGTAATTGGATCGCGCGTGTCATTTTCTCCGTGTTTTAACCGACTTTCCGACGTGGAATATCGGCGATATCGTGGATATCTGCACGCGTTATCGACCCCCTTAATGATCCACTTCACGACATGAATGTCAAGGAGAAAGCGACGTGTCGTGATGTGCTACACAATTTTCTATCAGTTTTTATCGATACAATTTTGTATTAGTATTTAATTACTCGCATGTTAACCGTACACATTTATCACATTATGAGGATGTGTTCAAATCAGTTAATAAGCCTTTTAACTACACTTTCTATATATATATACTTCGTTTTCTTTTCTTTTTCACGAATCATATTTTCATCTGTTTTATTTTAATGGTAAGGATAAGATGAGAATTAAACGAGCAGAAAATTCTTTTCCTTCAAAGTTTCAAAATTTATGATTATAAAATTTTTTTCTTCGGAGTTATGAAACTCTTATTTAATTTCTATAATCACAATTTTACACGAAGAGATATTTATACAAACATTTATACATTTGCGGGAGGTACTTCATTGAATAAAGATTTGAAATGATAAAAATGATGAGCACACACAACGCGTGTAACATCATATCTTTAGAGAAATCCATATACGCGTGCGATTCTTATCCTTGGAAAAGATAATGAATTCTTGTTAAGAGCTCTAATTATGCCTTGTCAATGACTCACTGCTCTAATTGCATACAAAATTAAGATTTGCTAAAAAAGTGCAACATATTTTGTAAAATCATTTTTTTTAAATCAGTTCTGAAATAAGGAGAAACATTTTATTTTTCTAACAATATTGTGTACAATAACGTTGAAAGTTATTCCAATAAAATAATTTAGGAGATATTCTAGGATTGCGGTAATAATAGTATAAAGAGAAAATAGAATATTTTCCATTACATTTTTAAAAATATTAATTAATTTTAATGTTTAATAAATTCATTACTCACATAAATTTATTACATAAAATATATCCGAGTTTTACATTTTATAATCCTTTGCTGTATACACATTTAAATATCTTAAAATTCTTGAATATATATATCTGCCAGATATCCTTGGGATTACATTTTGCTATTAGGCTATGGGTACTTCATAGACCACTCTTTTGACCTTATTTGTTTCGCATTATCTTCGAATAACTCGATCAGTACATAATTAATTATTCATCACATGCGCCCCTTTGTTTAAACGCGATCCTTGAACCTATTATTATATATATACGCCACGTGCATATCTCCGAGCATTTCACATCCGGATTGCATGCCAAACGAAAGTACAAGGCTGGCGCCAGAATAACAGCTGATTTTATTCAGTCATTCCACACCGTTCATTGCGAAACAGAATATTTATATTCACGATCATTCGTGATAAATATTATTCTAAATTGTATTCCTTGCTTAATACATTGCTTAAATTATTTTCAATCTACTATAATAAATATAAAAGGAAGAATATTGAATAATTTATATATATATATATAAATAATGCTAAAAACTAGTATTGCGCAAATAAATCGAATATTTTATTGCTTTGATTGAAAAGCAATTAAAATCCAATAATAAATCCATGTGCGAATCAATACCGGAAATAGAATCGCGATATTGAGAAATCCAATCTGATAATACGATTAATTGGATATATTACATCGAAAATTTCGAATCTCACTATCCAATCTCAGACTTTTTAATTATTATCTGTTGTTATCTAATGACCCACCCGCTGCGAAAAATTTCGATGTACTTGTATATAAGACGCATATTATAGGCGACACAGACGATTATATCAGCGACTGACGCTGTGAACGCGTGTGACTTTCTTGCCAGTTGTTTTATTTATGCATATTAAAGGTATTAAATACAAGGATTATATTTCAAGAGTAATTTTAATTTAATAGGGCATCACAGTTGAAAGGCGTGACAAAACTCGATTCTTATAAATAATAAAAATAATATTCCAAGTAGCGGAATGACGTTAAAGATGATATAGTGACGTCTAGTAGACCAAAATAGACGTCACTATGCCGTCTTTTGATGTCACTCTGCTACTTGTGATCTAATTGCAGCAATTACTAAACAACAAACGTTTAACGAAATAAGTGCTCTGAACGTTCATAGATGCTTTACACCTCATATTAAGTGACGTTAATTGAGTGTCTACAGGCGCTAACAACGATAGGATTAAATCATATATCCACTTCTTATATAAGTAATAATATATGTATAAGACGTAATTGTGATGAATATAATTGTAATTTAAAATTTAGCCAAAATTATTAATATTATTTATTACTAGTTGTAAGTAGATTTATCTCAAAATGTTTTTGAATTTTAATTTAATATGGTTTAATAGCTAGTTTTGTTAACAATAAATGCAATAAATTTAAGCGAATAACTTGAATGAGAGAGTGAGAGAGAGAGAGGATATCTCGAAAAGAATTTATTTCGACCTTCCTCGATAATATATTTCGAATCATTTTACTCCGTAACTCCTTGAGAGATCCTTTCTCTTTAATTCGCGGCTGCAGACCTCTTTTCTTTTACTCTCTGCGCGTACATCGAGTCCATTCCACGATAAAACCCATGCATTCGGGGAGTTAATACCTTATATCTGAAAATGGTTCAAGGCCTTGTCCGCGAAGCGATCTTATTTCGTGCACAAAGAAAGTCTGCAGCTTTGATCTGCGAGCGAATAACTTATTTATTCGGTATAATATCTTTTGCGTTGTACGTTTGCGTTTATATCTTGTACAGTATAAAATCGATATATACACACGTATTCGTCGGCCGAGCGACAATGATTGTAGCCACAATGGGTGCGGAAAAGGGGATTCAATGGATCCGGTATTCATGCGGTGAGTAAAGAAAGCTCGACGATCTGACGCGAGCCGATCTGACGTGAGCTTTCTTTACTCGCCGCATGAATACCGGATCCATTGAATCCCCTTTCAAATAACGGCTATTGTCCGACAGTATCAAAATATGTTCGTGAGATAAGTTGTTATATCTATTCAAATTTAATGTAACTTTAAATCCGCGTGGCGACAATCGATATTCCGGACAGCACACGTGCCCAACGTCGGAATATGTAAGAAGATGTAATGACGATCTCAAAAGACATTATTAAGACATCTTATTTTAGACACCGTGCCTAAATGACTTCTTAATGACATCTTTAAGAGGTCTTATATCTCGATCTTCGACATGCGGCAGCCGTTTGGGTCCATTCATGATTTCCCGATCAAGATCGTTACTGCGGAGGAACGTCCCGTCCGTTCGCTTTCCGTAGATCGTCCGTCGATCGTCATCCTGGTCATTTTTCACATTGACGACAGGTAATGGTAGTGATGGCGATGGCAATGGTGATAGGCAACGGCCGTAGCGGCGGTGGCAGTTGCGACCGGTAACGATGGTGGTGGTGGTGGTGACGGTGGCGATCGCGTGGTGGTGGTCCCACATTCAGGCGAAAGGGAAAATGCTGGTCGAGTGGCTCTTTTTTTCTCTCTTTTTCCCCCCCGGCTGGCGACCGGGATTTTTGACACGGCCGACGTTCGATCGTACTTGCATTTGTCTCGGAGCGCTCTATCCGATCCGTCGCCGTCGCCCGATAACGACCGTCCCTCGTGCAACGAACGCGCGAAAAATCGGCGCATCCGAAGATGCGTCACGTGCATCGTCCCGCCTGACCCGTCTGACCTGGCCGTCGTCGCTTCGCCGTCGCGCGCGAATTTCTGTGTGATCTCGACCGATTTTTTTTTCCTCTCCTCTTTTCGTTCTTCTTTTCTTCGGAGTGCCACACGGGAGTCGAGTTTCAGGTCCGCGAACTTTTCGAAATTTCGATTGAAGTAGTGTCGTTCGTCCCGTATTTCGATCGGCCGCGCGGAGATTCATTTATTTCTTCGATTTGCTAAAGTTTCTCTCTCTCCGGCTTTAATCCGCCTTCGGAGAAAGTATTACGGATTGCCGGGGCGAATTGTGCTGTGGTGGCTCGGAAATGAGACATAGGATTAGACACGACTGAGCTGTAGCTGCAAGGTGAGCGTGGCTTCGAAAATGTCGAAATTGTGCGTTCTCCTAAACGGCCGCGCCGCGGTGCGGACCTCCCGCGTCAACGAGCGTATTTAATCGATCATTTATTACTTTGGTCTTTACTTCGGTTATTTATCGCGCGGTTAATTAATCGCGCGAAAATGAGATAATCGTAGGACACAGGTCCCTCGGTTGTATTCGAATTTAAAGCGCGTATCTGCATGCACGTGCCAACGACAATTCGTCGTTGCAATAATTACGACGGATTGTCGTTATTATATACAGTACGCTCATTTTCACATGTCGCGGTTGATTCTTGTCGCGCGCGGATCGCAAGAAGTGGCCCAGAAGAGCGCGCAGCATTAACGAAACCGGACTCGGAATTAACTGACCGATACAACTCGGCAGACCACTTTCACGTGCGCAAACCGCCAGATGTACGACCTCCGTTTCTTACGTAAAACTCGGGCACCCGTGTAATCGTAAACGAACGACCGTTCAAATGTTGAAAACTTCTCATTTCCGTCGAGCGTGTCGTTTCTGCCGTAATTTCACTCGATGACATTTCATTTTTACCATCGAACGCGAGATGGACGCTCCAAACGACTTCAGGCAAAATTAGCTCGTACACTCTAGCATGATTTTATTAGCTCGCGCTTACAAAGTGCACCGTAAAGAAAATGAGGATAATTGAATGTATGCCTTTTATAACTCGTGCCGCAACATTTAGTTTCCAATACTGAATGCGTACAAATTAATGCACACATTTTATATTACTGTGTTAATGCACGACAAGAATTTAAATTTTTTAACTATCGGTTTTTTAGTCCTTAAGCAGATTTGTCGGATTTTGTTATCATAGTTTCAAATTGGGAAGTTAATTCAAATTAGGCAAATATCTTTCACTAGCATTTCTCAGATATTTTCTATGTGTTTGTTGTATTTTTATTAATCACTATGGATATATAAATATCATTATCATAGTTGGTCTCTCATGACTGAGAATCGTAACCAGAATTACGTGCAGGGGTTATTGTAGCCACTACGTGCGCATCTTTTCATTTCTTAATTAAGGGATATCTATAATACGAGTAGTAAGTCGTAAACCGTAAAAAATTGACCAATGTATATTGAATATTCTTCTCATATTTGACTGTGATTGAGAGTAGTAAGTTGTAAGCCAAAAAAATTGACCCAAATACTGTAAAGTATTCTTTATTCTCAAAAACATGATAATCATTGGTGCACAAAAGTTTTCAAATGTTTGAGACTGTCTAAATACTTGTCAATATTTGGTCAATTTTTTATGGCTTAGAACTTACTACTTTCATTGTAGATGAACTCTTAAATCTTTGATTTCCGAGATTCTTTCTTTCTTTTTAATGAAATGACACGATGAAAGATGATTTTCTCTCTTAATTAATCGGTCTTTCATAAAGAAGATCGTAATCTCCATCTGATGCATCTTCACGCATACTCCATGATGACTATTCTTGGCAAAGAACTACTCTCTCGGTGATTTTCCATTGCTATCTGAGATGGTAGCGATCGAATAAAAATCCGATGTGTTTTTTATCGAATTTTAACTCAAATCTTTGGCACAGAAAGCAAGCGTACAATCCTCTACGCCACGATCGCTACATGAATAATACAAATACAGCAGTTATTTACGTAGTGTTCACACACACATATATATATACGAGTATATATATATATATATATATATATACATATATATGAACATTAAATTTAGTTGGTCGTTCTATATATGAGTTTTGCATGTTACAAAATAGTATTCCTGAAACGGCTCATTACAGTATCACCGATCGCGTATACTACACAAAAAGAATTTACTTTCTATCGACGCAAGTACGAACGGTCTGCGAGAAATTAAAGTTGATACTTTGGTTACGAAACCTACGTCACTTAGTTCTAGCATGTAAACTTGCCGCTTCTCTGCCCTCGCATAAAAAAAAGCGCGAGCGCAAATATTTGTGTTCGTAAAGCTATTCGGCTCGTAACAGGCGTTAGAGGGAAATTTGTCGATTTCGACGTGCTATTTGCGATCAGCGAGTATCTCGGATAGACAGACGAAATCATGAATCAGTAATCGCTACGCGTTTGCCGTGGCATTACCATGGAACTGAATGGAACAAATGAATCATTAGATGTCTCGGAGCGACGATAATTCATGCACGATCGTCGAACCTTCCTTGATATCGATCTTTCTCCTCTCGATCCTCCCACGATGCTTCCATTCATTCGTTCATTCATGCGCGCGTGACAAACGTGAATAAGAGAACGGTCGTTATAATAAAATATTTTCTTTTCTTCGTAGTAAATGCATTGTAGATATTTAGAATGTTTTAGGATAAGAAAGACGTGAAAACTGAAAAAATATTAATTAATTTGAATCGTACTTTGTGATAGATATTACATAATAGAACGATATTTTATAAATTGAGATCAATATTCTTTACATAGTACGTAATAAATAAATTTTTCTTTGTCATATAACAAATTCGACATAACGAAAGCCTTCTCTGTTTCTTTGTCATGATTATTATATATCAGTTTCGTGTTAAAACCAGAACCAGAATATTTGTGGGCGGGGGAGAGGGAACAGTACCACCTCGCTGCTTCGAAAATAAACAGCGTAGCCGATCGAGACTAACAACCGGCAAGAGTAAAAGTAAATTTGAGCAAGGCAGGCAATGCCTTACGTTTGGTCCGCATGCGTGTACACTCGACCCGAGTCCACTCGGTGTGCATATTGAAAAGCAACTCATTTTCAACTTGTATTAATATAAGAAACTTGAATTCGCGAATTGGAATCAGTATGATGTCACGATGCGACGAAATACCACGTCAAATGTCATGTCGTTATTTTTTCTGGGTAAACGTTGCGTTTATTTTTGCGTAACGTTTGTGACATTAACAAAAAATTAACCCGTCAGATCTATACTATTTTTAGTCAGTTTTTATTTATTAAAGTTATTCCAATTAGAATTGACTTTTTTATTTAATTTTATAAATAAAAGAATGCCAGTTACACAGTTGGAATTAGTTATATAGAGGCTTATACAACAATTAGATTTACACAATCATTTCTTAACATGAGGCGATTCTAGTCTTAATTTAATATTTAAAAGAAATAATAAGTACAAACACAATAAATATAACGACAATATTTATAATAATTATAATTGTCTTATTCCTAATTATCTTATACTTAATTAGGAAAATTTTTATTAAAAAGCATATTAATGTATAATTTTTCATAAATATATCTGTATTCCGTCAACTGAAATTTATTAATGTTTTATTAAAAAGGACTTCTTAATATTTTTCAGAATGGCTAGGACGTTTTCGTTGAGCTTGATAGTGGCGTTGCTGCTGATCTTCGCTATTACCGAAGCTTCTCGTGGAGAACAGACTAATCAGGTAATTGATTATCAGAATGTGTGATTTACATAAGTGTAATTTATATGACACTACGTAACAAATATAGAAGATCCGTCCTTCTAATTTGATATGTATAAATAAATAATTGTTTGAAAATTATATAATGAATTAATAATATATATATAATACGTTGCTAAATAATTATAGAATATTTTTTAAGTTGGTTTAAAAGATTAATTTTATATTTTAAAGTCAAATTTGAGAATATTATCCGCAAGAAGAAAAAAATTATTTATGCATGCGCATTCATTAATTAGAAGGCGAATAGAGTCTAAATATAGTATAAATGTCCTATTGAAGAATGTATAAACTTCAATTTCTAACACTTTGCGCGTTACATGAAGTACGTTATATAAACACAAACGTAAAGACGCAGCGACAGGGATTTTACAAGAGCACAATTATCTATAAATTAATGTTCGCGAAATACACATATGAAGAGACCGGCAAGATCCGTTTTGCACGTGTTTTGTGTCAAGGATGTGCCGTTTGATGCCGGGCGTTTACGACATTGCAACGTGTTGTTTTTCTTTTCTTTTTTTTTCTTCCTTTTTTTCCACGAAGGCCGTCGACCCAGCGGAACGAGTCGATTCGTATTATTCGACTAAATCGCGCAAGTGAAGTTGCACGCGGTGCCTCGGTGATTAGAGGATGCACCGAGGAAGGAAGCAGTTCCTTTGCCAGATGATTACTTGTATAACAATGGAAAAGATAATTTTCGCGAATGATTCACGATAACAATACTTCGTTTCTTATTTGTTTATTAATCACGTTTATTAATTACGTCGCGATTTAACTTAAACATAACGTCATCTTATTGTTTCAATTATGTATAGGATAGTCGAGATTTCACTTTGATGACAAATTTCTTGATTAAATTGTAGTTTCCTTAACTAAAAAATGTCGAGACATTAATAATTTCCGTATTATAAATTCAGGCGAATGACACTTTCGCGAAGTGCAATAAAAAAAAACAGAGAAACCTGTTATTTACTTAAATACAAAATTCAGAGTTTTCTTTTTTCATTTTTAATTTGCAATAAAATTATCCAAATATTTAACGATGAACACATTATACAGTTGCGTCAAATAACTATCTCTTTAATATTTTTTTAAGTAAAACTCATTAAGTAAAATTAAAATATTAAATTTTTTCGAGAGTTCATTATTAAAACGAAGTTAAAGTGTAGTCTAGAATAAACTGCTATAAAATAAGAATTACTTCCCAAAATTGTACTTAACATTTTTTGTTGACGCAAATCGAATAATTATAATTTATGCATTCGAAACGTGGCGAACAATGAAAGCATGATATCGCATAAAAGAGAAACTAGAAATAGTTTGCGACTTGTCAACGTGGTGAGTCATTCGTTTTTCCCTCTCGATCTGTATACTCGGATGTCCAGATTCCAGCTATTCGTTTTGTATTTGCCTATAATAATACGATTGCCAGGAAGATCTCGGACGCTTTCGCCGGCTCTCTCACCGTAAAAGTTGTTGAAGCGAGTTTGTGATGTACGAGAATACATATAATATCCGCGCGTTCCTGTGATCAAAGAATCTATTAAAAGTAAGAATTCAGATTAGCATATACATTTTTTGACTGTGTATGAGGAAGCTCGATCGTAAATACGCTTACACCTACATTGGAAATTATATATTATTAGCAAGACGCAAAACCGTGAAGGGAACTTTCCCAACGTTTCAAAAGCTTGCGTGCTATCTTTACATGTTACTCTAGCCTTTTTCGAAATGATTTGATAAAACATAAAAGCATTATCGTTTAATTTTAAATTGAGATGAATCGTTGAAAATGTTTAGAGGATAAAAAGATATAGCACTGCGTTTCAACATGTAATAAAGATTTCGTATTTTTAATTGAAATTTAAATTTTAAATTTAAATTTTAAATTTAGATGAATCGTTAAAAATATTTAGAGGATAAAAAGATATAGCACTGCTTTATAATACATAGCAATGTGATTACGTAATATTAATTATTAATGTTTCGTAAGATGCGGATATTATTTAATAATAAATATATTCTATAAATCTATAACAAAGGGACATTATAAGACAATCTTATGACATCGAGTTTAGTTCGCAAGAATTAATGAACACTTCGGAGAATTAATGTATACTTCACGACTTTATCATTCTTAATGCACGTTTTATTCGAGAAAGATAAGCATGAAGTGATTTCCATCGAATACAAAACTGTGAAGTCAAGAATTTTCATCATCTTTTATTATTCTATTCGTTACAAGTATCTATTATGTCTGTCATATCTATATTAATGTTCTCGTTCGACTAAGTTTCGCACATTAAGATTATACCGATCATTTATTATCATTAGCTATATCAATCAATGAACATAGACTTCAACGTGGACTTCAGTGCAGTTGAAGTTCAAGCCGACGGCAATGATTCGACACGCATGAACTTCTTGCTTATTCCTCTATACTCGGTTTTATATAACAACTTTTACGACAGAGAAATGTGCTTACATACACGTACGCAATAGAGGAAAACTTGTAGAAAATTTTTATGGAATAAATCTATTACAGTTTTTAACGTAACGAAAATAATTAAATTAACAAAGAGACAATAATAGTTAAGATTTGACGTATTCAGAAAGACTTATAAAATATTCCAATCTACAGAAATCTAGATGTCCAGAATCTAGTTTGTTCGTTGCTATATAATTTGTAAACTCCTATTCTGTGCGTTATCGTTGTTCGTATGATTATAGTTCTTACGTTTATCAAACGTATAAAAGCATTTCACGCGCCAATCTAGATATCGAGGCGGCGCACAGATACAGCACGGAACACATATAAATGGAGTGAGAGGATAAGAAGAAAAAAAGAGATCGCAAGTTTGCATGGACCACGCCTAGTCGTGCGCCGTTCGCTTTTAGCGAACGATATACCGCGTGGTCGAAAATATCTCCCCCGTGCTCATTCTGTTTTCGTAATGTTACAGTTGGATACGGTAAATGGAAAGTAGAATATAATTGAATGTAGAAGCTATAGTTGAATACAGTCGATTACAGCTTGAAAGTCATAGTTGTGTATCGGCAATTGTCAAGTAGGTCGTATTAATTTTTCATTAATTTGATAAACTAATCATTAAAAAATAATTTTCTTTTTCTTGTTTGCTATTATTAGGTGGATATCATAACTATTATTGAATATAATAGCTAAAATATATAAATAGAATATAATTGAATACAATAATGTTGAATATTATAGTTTGACGGTCACAGCTCTCTTTTGTCAATCGTCAAGTAGGTCGTATATCACGCTCTACTTAATCACGTCTGTAATAACCTAATTAATTAAGAAATCAAAAGGAATCCCAAAAGGAATTGATATTGCCGTTGCTAAAATCGTTAAATTCAAAGACTGAGCAATTTCGTTTTCATTAGTATTCGCGATTACCTGCGCTAGCGTGGCAAACGCGCGTATTCCTTCTCGGTGAACGTAAGCGCGATGTTGATAATTATTCCGCTGTGCGCACCGATGATCATAATCTAATGGAAGCAAGAGCGAGATGATTTTCTTATCGATTTAATAACGCGTTACGTAAGGCGAGCTGCATTTCTTATTCCAGGACGGCTTTTTTTTTTTATCATTGTGTAAGTGGCTCCCTTACAAAGCGTCGTCGTCGCCGGCATCTCTTTCGTTTCGTCATAATAACGGATAATTTATGTAACGGTATGAAGATCTCGCGATTTGTAAATCGTCCCGACGGAAATCAGCGCACGCGGTTCAAGGCGGACGCCTCTTACCTCGTCATATGTCCTCACTCTTATAAATCTTATAATATCCTCAGGAATGTAGTTTAATAGATCACTCTTGAATTAAACACGGGGATGTACTCGGAATAATTACGATAATGCTATAAGATATCGAAACAAATTCTTTGCATGTTTGTTATACAGTTTTGTATTACAACGAGACTTCTATGTGCACCTAACGTTTTTCTATTATATATAATTAATTGATAGAATTAAAGGCTATTTGCTAATTATGAGTTGCACACGTTAAATTTTATACATGAGCGAAAGTATTTAAATCATCAGTGAGAGCCTGCAGCACTCAATTTTGCCGATCTCTCGAGCTGGTTTCCTGGATCCCGCTGTCACCGAACGGAGTATGTCAAAGCCTCTGATTAACGTCGCAATCAATTCTGCAAATGGATGCTAATCGCGAGATCCTTGCCTCCGTTTCTTTCTCGAACCGGCGGTTGGCGCGAGGCCTTTAATCAGAAACGCAAAATTATACGCTCTAGTTGAAAAAAAAAGAAAAAAAAACGTTTCGATCGAGACACGCTAACAAACGTTCATTACGTAGGACTTGTCGGGGCTGAATTCGTCGCCAGTACTTTTTTGCCGAAGGAATTACGCTTTTATGATTTAACTCCGTGATTTACATCAATCGACTGCGTTTCAGCGCTGCTTTCGTTCGATCTCGAAACGCGCTCGCGTATGTATGTGCGCGTGCACGCGATTGCGTATATATCACGTATATAAACGCGCGCCTATATGATGCTTTATTGCGCGTACCTACACGAGTACGCACGAGCACGCGCGGCGGACAAGTGTATATATCTATACGTCGCGCGCAGACGGATGTAGCACGTTGCACAAGCGTGTGCGCGAGTGCGATCTAAATCCGAGTTTTCCATCGGAGAAAGCGCTTCTTCTGCATCGTTTACCTCAGGCAGACTTCCTGATTTATTTGCCATATCTTGGCGCTGCCTGCGGTGTCCCGTCTTTCTTCACTCGGGTAGCTTTTCGCGTCTAAACGTCCGCGAAGAGAACAAGACGTATATACATGCATATATCATGAAAAAATTGCAATCGCACTTTGGCATTCTGTTACCCGACATTTGCGTTGCACTTGTGTTGCATGATATACTAATTGGGTGATACTGTTACGATATACATACTAATTAGAAAATCTAGAGAGGCAAAAGATTGTTACTATAATTATATTCTGCGAAGTTAATTAAATGTCAGAAATAATGTAAAACTTATATAACTTTTTTTGCAGAAGAAATGTGCAGGGTATAAAATTCTACGCTAGTTATTGAAAATCGAGAATGTACGATAGGTGTAATATTTTAAGAATACTATATCGAATACATGTAAAAAAAATTGAATAATATTCTTTTTCATTTATATAGAGCAATAGAATTGGATAGTATCGAATAATAGTATCAATGATATATTTGAAATTTTCTTAATTACATCAACGATAACATATCACGTTGCTAAACATATATACATGTTAAACTCATTGTTAGTAATGGCTCGCTTACATAAAGTGCTTGGGAGTCTGCAATCAATTATAACATGAGGTGGTTGCAACAGAGAAAGAGAGAGAGAGAGAGAGAAAACCGTTTTCTTACTCGTTCTACCTGTGCATTCGAATAACGATCCAACGCGATTCCAACGCGGTCTTAATTAATTGCGAGAACGAGCATTTATTGTTCGCGGTCAATTCAATTATCCGGGAAATAACGCGAGAAAAAAAAACGCTTGTTCAGAATGAAAAGTACTTTCTCGTGATATAACCCTTGAAATTATTCGCGATATGCGAAGATTGACGATACACGTGGCACGCAGTAAAATGCAAATGCCAATAAATCTTCTCGCTGAGAAGTTTCTTCCGCTGCCCCTTCCCTCCATAAATAACTGAAAAGCGACAAATGATGTATGAAAAGTGAAATGCGAAAATTGCTGCATTTTTACAGCGAGGTGATCGAAGTTTTAGCTTCCAGATTGTCGTGTGACGGTTGTGCAATGCAGATCTTTTTACGCAATGAGTTGTACTTACGTGGAATTATAGGCTCAACTTTAACCTGTCTAATGAGAGATCTAATTCTTTTTTCTCGCGTCAGTACGTCGTACGTCTTATTACAAGAAATTAACTTCGAACTGAATGGAAAGTGCAGTCAGGCAAAACCAAAGCAAAAAAGTAATCGTATAGGCAGATATAATTTCGTTAGATTTCGAGGTGTTTCGAGGTAATACGAGACAGTAACTTTTTTTCGAATTGATATCATAAAAAGAGTTCAATTTCCTGTCATATCCGTGGCAAAAAAATTTTATGCATGCAATGTGTCGCGTTTTGATCAAATAAATTAAACATTACATAATACATTTATTTCTTTTTGAAAGTTATAGTAATATTTTATGGCTTTCTTTCGCTTCTTCTTTCTTTCTCAATTTCAAAGGACTTAAATGTTAAACCGTTTCTTATGTTAAAAATAAATTTTTTTCACATTTGCTTGCGAAGGCGTTAGCTTAAGACGGTTAGCTTAAATATATGAAATTGTCTGTAAAATAGATTGCACACTGAATAAGTAAAGACATTTGATATATAACTTCTTGTCAGAACTGTCGAACGAAATCATTAACATATTTCGTAAATTTCTTGTGAAATATCTCGCATTTAATTTTTTTTTTGAAAGGTTGGATACCAGCAGAAGGATGCGCTTTCTCTTTTTTTCAGATTTCCAATGATAGTTTCCGCATTTCATATACGAATGCATAAAATCAGGGTTAACTTTTAAGGGGCCATAAAAATCGAGACGCATAAATTAATCTTGCCATATAAATTCGAGACACGCGATAATTATCCTGAAAGGTCAGAAGTCGAAAGATAGTATATTAACCTATCCTACACGTCGTTTACGCTGCACTCAACTTTATAATGTTTGCATATGCACGAGTGTCCTTCAGCTATCGCTCGATTTCGCTCGTTAGCGGGAAAAGTTGCTTTATATTGCAACGTTCAAACTCTTAGTCAAGATTATTGCATTCAGGTGATTCATTTCACATATGCCAGGTGCAGAAAGCTCTTTGATATCACTTGATCATGTGTCAATTGACAAACATTTTTCTACATTAATATTTACTATAATATATGTTTTATATAGTTTAAAATTAGTATATTTGAATTTTATGCATATTGCAATTTAATAAAACTGTAAACAAGAGTGCTTTATTTATAGAGAAACTTTAATTATGTCAGGCTAAAAATACATTTTTATTGATATTACATGATATAAAACATTCTAGAATTATCGAAAACTTAATTTTAAGAAAAACATTAAGAAAATTAATACAATCCTAGAAAAATCTAGGTAAAAATTATAGTTTGTTACAATCAAACAATATTTAGCATTTTAAATATCTTACTAGTTATTCTTTAGTTTTTTAAAATTCACTGAAAATTCTGACAGAAAAGTACAAAATTTATTCGAGTTTAAACAAAGAATAAGATTACGTAACTTAATTGGTTTTCTTCAGGCTGCGAAAATTCTTCATTTATTTACGCTGAATTATGTTGATTGTTCTAAATAAAAGTAAATTAAATATAATGATAATTAATTACATAATTTTTTATTTTTCATATATTGCATAAAATAAAATAAAAAAATATATATATATATCTTTTTATAGTATATTATATTTTTAAAATATCTATATGTCTTTCTTTAATTAAGATTATCTATATTTTTATTCAGTATATTTCATGTATGTACGACATCTCTCTGAGAAAGAATAAGAGTTTGAGTGACGATAAGAGTAAAAGTTTAAGTGAAAGTGACGATTCTTAAGTAAACTCCGTTATAAACTGCTTCAGTTGGGCTGGGTGCCGAAACCACACCCTAAAAATTGGGATCCATTCGGACCAGTTTTTTTGAGGTCGCGCTTATACTTTCATTACATGCGTGACACGAAGATACTAAATAAGATAATGAAGCCTTGAAAATACGCTGCGATTTTAAAACTTCCTATATTTGTTTCGCCCAAAAATGTTAAGCAGTTCAAGTAATTTTTTTTTAATCATGATTATAAATACATTATTAAAACTTTTCCTCTATTTATCCTTTAAATAATATTGAAACAATATGTTTTATTGCAGAATAGAATACGGACTTGAATCTTTATAGATACGTATTTACAATCATAATTAGGACCTTTACAGAAATATTCAATGTAAAATTCAACATATAATAGTTTTGATAATTACATGTAAAAAATGGAACATAAAGCAAATTTATGATATAAAAATAATGATTTGTATGTATATTCATACGATTTAAATTTATTATAATTATTCCTCACCATTACTCTTCCATTGCTTTAAGCGTGGGTACTAATAGATTCATTTGAAGCCAACTACATGTGAAGTAAAACGATAAGGAAACTGTAAATTATATAGCACGTAAGCGGAGTATACATATAAACAAAGAATTAATAAAAGCAGAGCGATTAACAACCTTGCGACAATGCGGTTCTACGAACTTTCGCAAGAAGGCGATAGGCGTCAGACGATAAGTACGGAAGGTCGTTACGTACGCGAGAGCTCGCTCGAATTAAATGGGTTGAATATAATATTGTCGATGTAAATTTCCGTCGGGGGGTGCGGGACAAGGACAATGACGCCCAGACGTAGACGACCCTCTTGATTCGACGGTGTGGAAGCAGTCCACCTTCGCGGAGCGGTGCCGAGCCTCTCACCTGTCGAAAGAACACTTTTCCAATATCCGCACGGTGCGTTACAAGCACCGCACGATTTCGTAATCGGCCGTCAGGCAGTCAGGCGATTCCGAAAATTCCCGTCGATTTCTACGCGTTATAACTGTATTAATTCGACTTTCTTTCGCGATTTGCATTACTTCCTCTTCGCATGCACCATCCCGGAACTCTGCGCCGCCGTTCCTTTCTTTCCTTTATGAAATTCCGTCGGCAACGTGCGCCATTTCTTCCCAGACGAACCACTCGATCGTACGTTGCGTATCGTTGTCAAAAATATTTACGCATTTTTTACTTTTTAATTATTTTAAATATTCAGCATAAAGAATCTCGCGATTCTCGGTCATCACTTTTCTTTAAAAATGTCTACATCGTAATGATTTACTCGCGGAAAAACGCAAAGAAGAGAGAGAGACATATATTCCATCGAGATACTATTCTTTCACTGTTCTTAAAGACTTTGCTTTTCGAGTTGCTAAATGCCCCAGTAAAGTTTCCTTATCTTTTATCTACGTCACTGAATGCGTTAAATTTGCATACCGCGAAGAGTACTTGCGTATTCTTTCTTACAATCGTTCTCCAATTTTCTTCGTTTCGATTACGCGTAAATTCGATCGGCTAGGTTCGCGACAGTTCGCTCTTAACGGCATACCTTGCGGAATAACGTTGCGTGACGTTATACACTGACTTTTACTTTCAATATCGATAGTATCGACGACGACTAAAAGGAGACTTGGACAGATAGTAATGAAACTAGAACGTGTATTCATATATCGTGAATCGCGCACGGCCGCGGCTGTTTTCTAAGGCATCATATTCATTTTACATGTACAAATATGAGATACACTTAGATATTTTTGCTTAAACAAAAGTATGAACAATAAAAAAGAATTTTTTTTTAAATTAAATGACTACTAATTGTGAAAGATAGTCTTGAAGATCTATATAAGTATATTTCGTTAACAGATTATTTAATATTTGTATACACACACACAAGATATCTGTTATTTTATTATAATTTGTGATAATATTGTGTAACATTTAAGCATTCTTATATATATATATATATATACAGTCGTGGACAGATCGGTTGCGGACACTTTTTTTTATAGGTTTTTAATATGTATTTAATATACATAATATATATTTTATGGGTAACTAATATTTTGCAAATGCGAACCACGATATACTATCTTTAGTCTAGAGACCAGTATAACACCAATCATGGTTCGCATTTGCAAAGTATTATTTGTGCGTTTTGAAACCTATAAAAAAAGTGTCTCGATCCGATCTGTCCACGACTGTACATATTATATTTTATATCTTAAATGTTTAGACGATATAAGAATCAAAATTTTAAATGCTAATTAATAAAATTCTTTTTAACGTAGTTATTTTTTTTAGTTCTTTATTATCGTATAAATATATCATATAACTAAATCTACAAACGCATTTATTTTAAAGATCTGGATTTTTTAAAATCCAGATCCACCGATTTACTGGAAACTTGAAATTTTTAATTGTTAAAATTCTCTGAATTTATAAATCTTCTCTATATTTTTGATTATTTAATTAATCTTTGAAATCTATAGCCAGTTGCGATATTTCTGTACCTCTGAATTTCTATATTCTTATATT
Organism: Wasmannia auropunctata; assembly: GCF_000956235.1. NCBI lineage: Eukaryota > Metazoa > Arthropoda > Insecta > Hymenoptera > Formicidae > Wasmannia > Wasmannia auropunctata. The sequence goes on along the minus strand of NW_012026798.1, from coordinate 2,180,883 downwards.
ATTTAATGAATTTTATTAGATTTATCGATAAGTAGATTTACAGTAAAATTTTATTGACTGCAAATTAATTTGATACGAAAAATCGCAACTGCCCCAGAAAGTTGGAATGGATTGAAACTTAAACGGTACTGTCGTCTCGTTTGCATCTTGTGCAAACTTCCAGTATTGAAAACAAGTTTGTTGCAACTACGAAGAAGAAAGAGAAAAATTTCAAACGAGGGGTGTGCACGCCAGAGCCGTTTTCCTCTAAGCATCGGCAATGCAGTCGCTGCATCAGGTCAATGTAGTCACGAGTGTTTTAATGCTGCTTATTAACGTTAACGGTGAAGGTATAATCCGTGACGAATAAGGCCTACTTGCCGTGTAACAACTGGAAACGCGATTAATTGCATTCGTCGGGTATTATTGTCAACGATAGCCGATCGATCGAACGCCGTCGAAACTGGTTATTACCATTTGCGTTAATCCCAACTCCGGAGGATTCTCTTAATTGCATAATTGGTACCTTCTTGGCGATTTCGTCAGGGTATGGCATCTTCGCAATCGAACTGCCGCGCGTCGCTACGACTTTTCTTCCTCTCGATGGCGAAGTCTTTGCTCCTGATTAAGGATACATTTCTTTTTTTCATATTGAAGCGCAACGATCACAATCCTCTTAACTGTACGTTAATCAAACAATTATAGTCATTGATTGATCGTTTATCGATCACATAAACGAGACTTCTAAAATATCCCCGGGCGACTATTTTATGTACTTTCTAAGTACCTTATAGAACATACGCGGTAATCCGTTCTTATGAAAGTTCCTATGCCTTTTACTTCGCGTTTGCCGTTACTGTCAATTATCTGACTAACATGAAGAAGCATCTTGATTATTGAGCAATTATCTCATATCTCAGTATATATCTAATAATTGTACAGATATTAATCGAGTTAATTTTTTTAAGTAATTATTAAAAATACTTTTTTTACCCATTTTTTTTTCTTTTTCAAAAACAAAGACTTGTAACAGAGAAATAGTGCAGTCAACTAATTAATATTAGTTCGATCCACTAGTAAAACGATAAAATTATTAAGTATACGTATGCAACATAACGTACTTTCAGAAATGAAGATTTATAATAGAAAAATAATATAGTCAATTAATTAATATTCGATCAACTAGTAAAGCGATGATAAAATGATGAAATTATTATTAAATGCACATATGTAACATTGCGTATTTTCAGACGGATGGATATAAAGTACAGAATCGCGGTACCATGCGGTACAACTCTAAATCGACGACGGAACCGAGTAGTCTTCCTGCACCGGAAATCAAATCGCCTCGCGATAAGAGTTCCCGTTCAGAAGCAGTTCCCAACTTAGAAAACCATGAGGCGCACTTTGCGAGAGAAGGTCCGATTAGATCGCGATCAAAATTAAAGCATCAGGCGGTAGATGGTTCCACTACTACTAGTAGTACTACTACGACACGGACAAGTTCCAGGCATTTGAATTCTAATGCCGATAATTTACGAAACCGTCAAAAATCGCGCGTCGCACAAGCTATTAAAGAAGAAATAACGAGGGACGAGAACAAGGAGAATGTGCCTGAATCACAAACACCGAAACGACTGGCGGCTTCCCGAAGAACGTCTTCGGACGCATCCCCCGTCTGGGTGGACAACGCGAAGTTGGATCACGAAGTGTTCACGAAATCCGATCATTTGAGATCGAGGACAGGAAGAAAGATTTATGTGAATCACGGGAGGGAATCGAAGGACGAAGTAATCCCATCCAGAAAATCTGCAGACGATGAAAATGTGGAGAAAGTCGAAAATTCGAGCAGCGTGCCGAGAAAGGAAGAAGCACGATTGGAACATTCAGCGGCCGAGAACGTTACCTCGAAAGTGGACGAGTTGAAGAAAATAGACACGAAAAGCGCCAACAGTTCTGACAGTCGTAAAGACGAGGCGAGAGACGTTCTGCTGTCGGGTTCCGAGAGTGTGAGAGTGGACGTTCCTCTGACAGTCGGAAATGTCGAAGACGTCAATTTTCTAACGTCCGCCGCGGCAGCTCCGTCCGGCAGCGTGTCCCCGCGACAAGCTTCAAGGCCGACCAAGGAGAAGTCGGAGAGCAACGACATCGCGAGATCGAGCGCGAAGAAGAGCAGACACTCCGATCGATCGAAGTCCCGTAACAGATCCAAAACGAGGGATCCTAATCTCGAGGCCGCGAATTCCGGAAGTACCTCCCGCCGAGGCTCGTCCAGATACGGCGGTACCGCGACCGCGGAGACGAGCGGACGGTCCTCCAGTTCCAGGCACAGATCCAACGCGAAGAACGTCAATTCGAGGGGCCGCTCCACCCTGCATAAGTCGAAGGACGCGGTCGCGGCGGAAGCGAGAAGTAGCGGTAGGCAGAGGAATGCAGACGCTGATTCTGAGGTGTATGCGAACAAACGGACGGAGACGCGACGTAACGACAGACGAACGTCCGAGGGAAAACGAAGATCCAAGGATGGCAGGTCGAAAGCCGCGGAAGGCAAGGTAGATGAACAGGATATCCGGACGCAATCCAGAAGTCGGTCACGCACAGCTGCCAGCAACCTCGGTAATTTACAGTTTAATCCTGAGAAACATTAATTAAATATCAAATCATTAATGTCTCAATCTGTCTCAAGGAGGCAATAAATTGTCTCAAGGAGACATTACCCTCGTTTATAAAGATCGCTTCAATTGCTTGATTATATTGGCGATCATTTGATGAGATACGATCTCCGAAGAAATATGTATTTAGATTAATTATGTAGAAGTTTTCACAATTTGAATTCAGAATTGATAATGAGAATATTTTTACGTTAGTTGACCATAATTTTAATAATAATCACGTTTTTTTTTTCAGACGTTACCACTGCTTACATTCCGAAAGCGACAATCGCCGAAACGACGACCGTTCCTTCTGTGGACGAAGAGATTACGACAGCCAGTACTGCAACGATCAGACCATCGACGACCGCTCGAACGTCCTCTTCAACCGAGCGAGCTTCGCGCGGCAAGGGAAGAGACAGAGGAGAAAGTTCTCGAGCGAAGAAACCCCCGAAGGAAGATTTCTTCAATCACGGTCTCGGTTTTCGTGGCCGTAAGAGCACAACCGAGGGACCGGCCTCGATTGTTGCAGATTCAAGGACCACCACGTCTAGAAGCGAGACGCAATTGCGCGGTAATCCCGGATGGACTCTCAGACGCCGGCCTGGTCACGTCAATCAAGATGCTTCTTCATCAACCGCAGCATCCACGCCAATTAATCGAGAGCAGGCCAACGAGATCGTCTTGCCCAATGATTTAACGAGAAGCACCGAAACACCGTTAGGCAACACAACAAAATCCGGACGAAGAGGCAACAAAAGGCCAAAAGCGAAGGACGAGAGCAATACCGTGTCGGGCGTCCCGACGAAGAGCAGTACGAGGGGCAGTAAAACTTTCAACAAATCCGAAGGTAACTTCGGTTTGCCCAAGAGAGTAGAGCCCGAGAGCGACAATTATCCTCCCGCGTTTCGAGCTAGGCTGTCTCAATTGGTAAGTCTGAATTTATTTATGTATAATTTGCTTTAATCTTCTTTTGACAACATGGTTGTCTATTATGTTGTCGTATTATTATTATTCTTTCTAATGTTAGGCACGTAAAGCGTAGCTTTGCAATTTTGAGTCTGGATTAAAATGAAAAAAAAAAGCAAATAAAATTTACTGGTTAAAGTTTACCTATATTCGAGATCTGATACATATTAAGGCACATATTGTCGGGAATGAATTTAAATCGAAATTATTTGATTAGTCTCTAGATTTCTATTACGTTTTTTTTTAAAAAAAACGTAGTATTTCGATCGGAATTTATTTCGAACATTTCTATAATATGTGCCCAGAGACGCATAGCATAATATGAGACCGGCATATCTTCCCGGTGACATTTATTTATTTATTAGATTATTATACTTACAATTAGTTATTGTGAAACTAGAGTATTTATATGTATATATCTATTTAAAATTATTACAGTAAATTAGAAATTACAGTATTTATCTATATATCTATTTAAAATTATTATAGTACGATATAAGTATATTAAACGTATTTTAATCCTAATTGATGTGATTGATTTCGCGAATCTAGTACATCCGGATTTTTTTTATCAATTTCGCGTTTTTAGATAGTGTTGTGAAAAATCGTTTATAACAAATGTTTTCATAACTTTACATAATTTTATGTACACATGATTATTACATAATCTTATTCCTCGAATTTTGACCTTTAAAATGAAAAAAAATTGTTCATTACATAAACGTTCAGCAAAGGTTACATTAATTTCAAATTTTGTCGGATACATTCGATCAGCGAATACCGGTTAAGGAAATTTCGAAACAAATATTAATTAAGATTAAAATTTTCTCGGCAAATTCCTTTTTTAAATTTCGTTTTGTAATATTGTTTTAATATCTATTGTGTCAATAACATTGTTGAAGAAATTAACGATACATACTAGCGCATTCAGTCAAAGAATATTTTCAGAAAAATTCTAACTTGAAACCTACTGAAGGAAAAAGTACAACTAGGACCAGCTTGCAGGTAAGATAGCATGCAGGTCTCTCAACATACCTATACCAAATCAACTATAATAATTACTTAATTTTAATTTTTAACATATTAACGATTTATAACATTGACATGCATCCTATTTCTCTTAACTTAAGCCATTTGCAGGATATATGTTGAAAATGTTATATTTTTAGCATGAAATAATGGCTAGCCTTTGAATCATTATTAAACGGTTAGCATGTGTACCTACAAGCGCGTAAGGGGAGTGATGCGCGGTAAAAATAAAATTAATTAATATGGTGGTGATTTCCCTCCTCGACGTTGTACAATTCTTATACATACGTAATTGTAATATAAAAGCTTAAAAAATGCCCCCCCACGTAGGAACATTCGAAGGAACGTACATTTCGACGGCATAAACGATCCAGCACGAAAACGATGCATGTATCCGAAAAAAACGAAACTGTGGAAAATGCGTTTGCGACAGACTTGCACGTCTCTCCTCCCACGAACCCCTTAACTTCGGTACTCGACCCAGATACGCGACAAGTAAGAACATAGCGGCAGTTTGGTCAGAACTTTAATGGGCAGTTTGGGATTGCGCACTAATTGGACCTAACCGGCGGAGTAATCGCTTTATCATTCCCATACATTCCCGTCCCCACTTCCCGGAGCTTCCCTTAGATTTTTCAAAACAAGCAAAAATCCATCCATCAGGGAAAGACATCAACTTTTGGTATACGCCTCGTCATGTTGTCACGTGTTTGTTTCCAGTTTTTGGAATGAAAAGGTTTAGGTCTGATTTCATTTTTCATCAGGGAGTGCATTGCGAAGAAAGATCTGTTTCTCACGATCGTCAATCGCGACCGCTTTTCGAGATTGATATCCCTGCACTTATACGATCGGGATATCAAACCGATAGGAATTACGATATGAAATAAGGAAATGGTGTATTGGTAGCTAAAACGCGAACTCACATCAAACGCATCATTAAGAACCAATCAGAACTGGACGATGATGCGTTAATTAACATTTTTATACGACTGGCGCCGCCAGTGTGAAGCTTAGTTGTTGGCCGGTGATGGTAAAACGTGACCGCGGAGACGGTTACGATTTTGGAGAATTTGCTCTTCAAAGCTTTCGCCGGAAAGCTTTCGAGATGTGTTTTGCGGAAGCTTTATAGGAACGTAGTTGCGACAGTGAATATCCAAACGAGACTGGATTTGAATGGTGACACAAGGAGTGGCGAATCCTCGACGAGAAGTTTTCTCAAGATATAATATCAATTGCAAAAAGGTTTCGTAGAACGGCCTTAAATCTTTCATTATAATCTTCTGCCGATCTTTTCGATTGCGATCCTAGTTTTACTTTCAAGCACCTTTTAACAAGACGATCGGGAGATGAATAGATATCTATTATCGACGCGCAATGAATGAATTGGTTTCGAGATTTTGCAATCTGGTTTTGATATAATCAACCTGTCTCTTTCTTCTTACGTTGTCAGTTAGCTCAGGAGAGAAAGTACACTCGTAGGTAGGTCATTGCAGCGAATCAAGTAATGGCCACGTTGTTATCCGAACGGGATAATTGATCTTGATTTGATGCGCTTCTCAACGTGCCGTGGAAGTTTATTATTAGATTTGCCAACTGGAGTGCTAAATAGGCTCGTTATATCTTCAGCTATTTTTCGCGAAATGAAAAAGCAACGTAAACGAAATCGTAAATGTGTCACGGTATATAAAACTTTAAATCTCTTTTGTTTTGTGCTCAGCTTTTTATCGGAATATTTTGCTTTGCTAGTGGAAAGACATAAAGGAGACCGACATACTCGCAGTTGAAAAAAAAAGAAAATAGAAAGGGAATGTAATAATTGCGTTCCGTGGGCTGTGTATCCATTATATTTGTTAGAAGCACAGAAGCAAATTGTATGAAAAACACATAATTGCAGCGTGATTGCTTATTAGAAAGATAAATCCCATTAAAGATAAATGAAAGAACATAATTGCTTGCTTACAAATAACAAATATCGATTATTTAATGTAATGCGGAGCATTTTATAAGTTCCGAAGAAATAAATGTTCCTTGATTACGATCTAAGCCTAAATTAATATCTGATATAAATATTTGTAAATATACTGTATATATAGAGTAAAATTGCAAACAAGAATATGATGTATAAAAATAGCTCTCGCGTGTTTTTTTTACAAAAATTATATATATGTATATATATGTATATACTGTGCAAAAAATTTGCTTTACAAACCATTAATAGCAATATATCACTGTTGAATCTGTAGTGTCAAATTTAACCCTATTTAAATCGCCACTGCTCCTACTTAATATATAATTATTTTTAACTAAAACAGCATAGTTATTTTTAAATAAAACGATGGAATTTAACCCAAATTTGGTCTGTTTTGAATTATTTAATTCCAATATAATTTTAGTTAAAAATAAATATTAAGTAGGAACATGCAGTGGCGACTTAAATAAGATTAAACACTGTAGATTTAACAGCGTATTCAATAATTCGGTAAACTTTATACATTTAACAGATATCCTTTGTGTTTAATCTTCAAGTTATCCTCATTTATATTGTATACTTTCGGACACGGTTTCACTTACCGCACATTATATTACCTTACGTTGCAGGGTGTAAAGTATTCTTATTTAGGCTGTGGTCTGACGAGAACGTTTAAACTTTCAGTCCGCACCCACAAAATCTTGATTCGGGTATGTGATCGTTAGCCAGCTGGTTGAGTGAGTCGTCTTCTTTCTTTAGCTCCACCAGACTTCTATTTCTCCTTTAAAAAGCAAAGGGTGGGTGTAGCACTCCTTAGATCGATGTATTAGTCTTTCCGTCATGATATAAAAAGAGGACAATGCTTACGGTTCCACGAACAAGCTTCGCGAAATGATCTTGAGAACGTCACTTCAAGTCGAGGAAAACGAACGCCTTGTACGAGATCGCCGTACTAACCGAATCTACTTCCGAGCTTTCGGCAGGTTGCTTACGAACGCTTGGCGATTTTCGTCGCGCACTTAAAATAGAGCTCTTTGAACGAAACTTTTCAGGCCACGAAACCAAGCTTGGCGAGTCTGTTCTCCGAAAGATCCAAGCTGAAACTGGAGTTGGCCAGAAGATTAATCAAACCCGATTTGAACGTTGACGAGAATAATTTCGACGTAACGACGGCCGCTTATTCCGCTACGTCGAAAGCGAAAGAAGTTTCGACGGTCAGCGAGAGCAGGAACGTAGAGAAAACCACAAAAGCGACTAGTAAACTTATTGGTGCTCGTGCCACGCACGGAAGTTCGACGATCGCGCCGAAAGAGAAATCAACCGTGAGAGGCAGATGGAAGATCGTAGAGACCAGAAAATTGGCGAAAGATCGAAATATCAAAGGTCCGCTCAGATCTCCCGCCGGCACGACCAAGAAGAGCCGAGTGACTTCCGAGAGGGCAGCTTCGCTCGTTGAGGGAACATCGACGAGGAGCGTTACCGAACTTAACGCTATACCACGTCTGATCACAGTTTCGTATCGCGGCGCCGTTCCCGTGGAAGACACGGCCGCCACGACTATCGACACGACGAAAGTCCGATCCCCGACAAGCACCACGGCATCGCGGGAGGAAGTATCCACTTTGGCGAACACGGTGGACACGGAGGAAAACAGCATCCTTACGACCATCGAACCGTTGAAGCCAGATAAAATGTTCATCGAAACGATCACTGCAACGTCAGGTGATGCATCGATCATCGACGCATCAACGGAATCGAAAGTTCACCCTACGGAATTCGCTCAAGAAGTGACACTACCACCGACCGTCACCACGCCGTCGACGTCAGAAAAGGTGTACCCCGTTTACTTTCCGGGCGCGAAAGAGTACGACTTGTCGGATAAAGAAAAGACGACAACCCCGAGCGACGCGGACAAGAGCAGCGTCAAATCTCGTTACACGAATCAGGAGCAACTACCGGACAAGGTGGCGGTGTCCATGGTGACGTCGAGGACCGCCGGACCCACCAGCAGATACATCCGGAAGAAATCCGGTGTCTTCACGCCGTTCGACGCCGTTCCCAAGACGTCCAGCACGGAGGCGACGACCACGCAGACGAAGCGACGGGAATTCCGTCCGCGAACGTCGACCTACAGGCGGCACTCCGAGGTGCCGACCAGCCAGGTGGTGGTCCAGCAGCCGGCGACGGTCGAGCAGACGACCGCCGGCGTGACGATCACCCCGAAGCCGACCAAGTATCACGCTCAGGTTGTCACGCCGAGTCCCCGTTCCTCGCCCTCCGAACCGTTCGTCAGCGTGAGGATCGACACCTCGAACGACACCATCACGCGAGTGTCAGGCATCGCCGGTAACAGCAATGGTAACAGCGGCAACTCCAACGTCTTCAATCCCACTAGAAGCACGTTTCTCAGCGCGAACACCACCACGCTGCTGGAGCAACTGCGGAGCACCGTGGCACCGCTCTTGAACGACTTAGGCGACAAGACTCCTATCTTCTCCGGAGCTTATTCCAACGTGAATACCGGGGTGAGTGATACATGGATTTCGGAAGATCGCATTTCTTCCCGGTTGATACAAAAATGAATACGTGAGTCTTGATTGTCTTTATAATTGAAAGAATGATGGGGTTCTATAATGTACCGTACGTACGTTTATATAATATATTTAAGCACAAAAATGTCTCACGCGATAACGTTTCTTTCCTATTTTGGAAATATTTTAATACAATATAATTAAAAACATTTATTAGAATGATTTCTTAATCATATTAATGTGGTGATATAATTGCAACCACTTATTATTTATAATCCGAAGTATTTCAAGTGTCGCTATGATTAATTCATTTTCTAATATTATGCTGAAAAGAAACGTATTTTAATTAGTTAATTAGTTTAATGTAACGAAATTTATATGAACTAAACAAACCATTTTTTTTCTAAATGATATAATTGTTGGTTTTATTGTGATGGTATGTTGTAACTTTGGGAAGAAATTCGATAAATTAGATAAATAATTTTTTCCTATTAACAGAATTCAGCCCCTAGGATAACGCCTAACGGTTCCCCGCCGAGATTCAGCGCGAGATACAAAGGAGCAGAATTGTTTGTAAGAAAGCCGTCCGTCGGCCAAGCTGTGGTACCATCGATCACAACGTCGTCTACTACGGCCTCGACACCGATAGAGGTAAGACTTTTGAGGATTTTGGAGAGAATTTTATGAGGGAACGTCATCGAGGAGAGACGGACCTTTTCATGTTTAATCAATGCACATTGTATAATCACCTTTCAATTATTTGCATGTTGTGTACTCAAAATCAGTCGAATAGAAAGCAACGATTCATAAACTTGCCATTTTTAATTTTATGCTTTATAATAGCAGCAATTCGCGTCGACACGGCATCTCTTCTCATTTCTCGATACCGGTATCTCTCGTCATTTTATGATAAATACATGTTTATCATAAATATCTCGCTCAATGTATTTGTAAAAAAAAGCTTTTATTCTTAGATGCGGTAACAATGATGTTACGATTTTACAATAGTTGTAATATATATTTTATAGACTTATATAATTGAATATTATATCTAACTTGTTAGCATTATCTATAAGAGACACAAAGTGCCTATATAAAATATTTTATGTATATATATATATAAGTATACAATACTATACTGTGCCACTCCACTGTATGAAGTATACTTTTCACACAATCTAAAAATAAGTTTTAATAAGTCGTAGTATTTAAAAAAAAATCGCGACGGAAAGATCCAGGTAAGGCGGTACGCAAGCCGAACGCGTTAATGGTTCCCTTCAGGAGAAATTACGTGAGGTAATTTTCTGTGCTTAAAAGGTGTTCCCTACGAAGGTACCAGAGGATTCCGAAGCAGTTGCGCCGCCATCGTGGACCAACTCTATCGTCTCAACCTCATCGAGCGATCTCGTACTTAATCATATCGATGCAAACAACCTGCGTTAATCTGACCGCCCTCTGATCGAAATGAGAAACCGTTTCAATTCGTCACACGCCTTTTACTCTTTTTTTTTTCTTTAGCCGAAGTATAACTGTCGTACGAGTTACAGATGCATTTTTTCACATTATTTCAAATTGTATTAACAATCGCCTTAATTGATTTATATGTCTGTGTTTCATCTGTGAATATCTCTTAATGCACTAAAAAGAGCACATTTTCTTTCGCTTCGAAAGAGCACGTCAGCACAAGCATAATCATATTGCACAAACGATCTACTGGGATTAAGGTCGGTTTATAAAAGATCATTAAATATCACGTTCTAACACTTAGGAGAGGGATTCGTCTCGAAAGAATACAAGGATGACTTATTAACTTCGAGGAAGATTAATGCACGGTCATCGATCATGTCACGTTATCTCTCATAGCACTCACGTATCATACACTATATATGTGCAAAAATATTGTATCATACAACTTTATAATTTTTTATAATAAATGTAATTGTTTCTTAGCATTGCACGCGATTAGCAATTGTTTGCCCTTATTTTAGCCATATTAGAGTTAAAATAAATATATTTGTTATGAAAAAAGTATGTTTTTTTTAACAGGGAAAGAGAAAATAAATCAATAAATATTAACTTCTAGTTTAATCCTTATTTTACTTATGATTTACGTATGATATATTTAGAAACATAACAGAATTGTGAGTGAATTAGAAAAGCAGTATTGAGACGTTTTGAGCAAACACGTGATATTTTTCTACAACTACTTAGCCTATATGTCAATTGACGTAAAAATAAAATTTGTTTGAATATGTAAACTACTTAGCCTATGTCAATTGACGTAAAAATCAAATTCGTTTGAATATATAAGAATGTAAAAAGGAAAATGATTTACTAACTTCAATAATAATTGTAAGAACCGTAAGAATTTACCAAAATAGTCATATTCTAGATACGATTTTTATAATAATTGAATTATTTAGACGAATATAATTAGAGATGTGCAGTGTTTTTCATTATTTTTAACAAAACTTTTAATAAAATATCAAGAACACATCACAGCGTTTCAATAACTTAAATTAATTTTTTGGTAAAAATGTACGTGTGCTTTTGTGGTTCTTGAATTGTTTCCGATATATTACTTCAATTCCCGATAATGTAATATAAATAAATTTTTGTACTTAACTATAAATCGAAGAAATTGTCAACGTGTTTACAATAAATTTGCAGATATTCGTTTCACCGTCCGTCTCAGCATTTATCATCCATCTGTCATATTGCATCTTTATCTGTAATTTGATATTTTATCTCGACACTGTATCTTCAAGAGTCATCGAATAAGGAATACGATCTATCTTGATTCTATAAAGACATTTTGCATGCTCCGTCTCATTAAGAAAATATCGCTCTTGGGCAGCGAGAAGTGAAAGTACACATTCGCGCATAATAGATGTATATAGTGAGCATTCTGTATCCTTTATCTCTCTTTTTCTCTGTTGCACATGATAAAATACGGACGATACGAAAATATATAAATGAAGGAAGAATATGTCGCCATCACGCATCCTCCGTCATCAATATGTCTCACTTTTCTATTCCTTCTTCATTAATTTATTTTGCAATTATTCTATTTTGATACATACCTTTTGTAGAAATTTCTCTTCTAATAAAATGGATTTTAAAATATTGAAGCGGTTATTCAGAATTAGACCAGTTTCGCGCGCGATAATTTTGCACAACGCACGCGAATAACTCTCGTATTATAAATCGCACGTGCCGCGAATGTTTTTGAGGCTTCAATCGGGCAATCGTGCGAGAAATTGTTAATGCAATACTTCCGTAATAATGTAATAGCGAAAGTCTAGCGTCGGTGGAGGCCTCTGTAGACGCAAGGTAAGAGCCGGCAAATATTTCGAGGAAGAGAAAAAGGTGTCGGAGACGAGAGGGGAACTAGTCCCGCGGCGCGCCGTTTCTAAATATCTTTTAATCGGAAAAACGAGTTCCAAGTCACGGCTGTTACATCAAGACACTTTACGTTCGGCGACAATTCTCCTTCCTCTTGCACTAGTTCGTACGCGTACCTGGAGATGGTGTATGCTCACATGTTCTCACATTATAACGTCTACTTGTACAATTGTATATGTATATTTTTGCGTTAGGCTATAAAGGTTTTTTTTTTTCAAATTGAATAACACGCTAATCGCTAATAAGATATATTGTACATTACGTTGTATTTATTTGAGTGCACATCTGTAAATAGAGCAACTAAAACGTATTAACTCTTAAACGCGCAAGCTGCTGTTGTTGTTCATGCCGTGTGTGATTGGCATATCTTCGAAGCCTGGAGCTTTAAACTCACGTCAAAGCTCGACGCGCTTAAGGGTTGAAACGCCGCCCTCGACATGTAGATTACGCTACGTTAGAGAAAAGCCACCCGTTAACCCGACCTCCGTTTTGTTTGTACCCGACTACTTTGTCACCGTAATTGCACAAAAGTGTGTACAGCACTTGCACGCACCGAATTTCTGATTGCAGAATTCCGGTTCGGCACCGCCCATTGACATCAACAGCCCCGGCGAGCCCAGATTCGTCACTTTTTATCAGGCGTTAGAGTCGGCTAGCATAAGAAACGAGAATCTGGGCGCGGAAGACGTGTCTCAGCGGCAAAGACTAACTGGCGTGGGAACGAAGGTAGACCCTAACGCTACTGTACCTAACGGCGCCGGTAACGACACTGCTAACAACAATGACACCATCGCTCCATCAATCACGACTACTACATCCTCCCCAGATACTACCACTACCGTAGACACTACCACCGCCGTACAGTCGGCAGACAATTCGCTCGCTTCGAGATTAGGTGCGGAGAGTAGTACCGATGGTAGCCCGGAAACCACCACGACGGTACAAACCCCCGCAAATCCGGACACGAGCGGCGGAGAAACGACTCCGGTCCCCACCTCAGAATCGCCCGGAACCACCGTCCCCGTTAACACGATCACGAACACGCCGCCGTTCGATACGAATGTCCCGGATACCGCGGGACCGCTTACCACTACCGAAACCGCCACGTCGACGAGCGTTGCCGATGCAACTTTGGCGGCGTTGTCCTCCACGGAATCCGTGCCCAACGACCCTCAAGCCACCGAGCCGGTGACGAGCACCGAGACCACGGAGGTACCGATCACCAAAACGGTGAACGCGGGCGTGCCTCACAATCTGCAAACGGCGAGTGATACGCCGGATTCAACAGTACCGATCACTGAGAGCGTCACGAATGTGCCGCACGTACCATCGGAAGCGACGACTATGCCCACGATAAACGATACGTCGGAGAGCATCACGACGAGTACCGTGCAGCCCGAGGAAACGACGCCTCGCACAACGGAGGCGACCGACTCGGTCGAGGATATAGAAACGAATACCGTACAGCAGTCCGACGCGACCGCGACGGTTCCGTCACAAACGACGGAGACCACAAGCATCGCCGAGCCGACCACGACGGAGGAGATTTCGAACGACATAGATTTCGAGTTCCGTGCGACGGCGGCACCCTCCTTCACGACCACGTACCGCACGCGATTGATTGATTACGCGCAAGACATTCTATCGCATTTGTCGCACAATCACGGTTTCTCCACGGTTAAAACACCGGTCCGAAAGCCCACCGCCACGACAACCGTCTCTCCCGAGTCCAACACGATACCGGATTCGTCGTCGACGAATACGGAGAGCCCGGAGGAAACGACTACCGTGCGGCAGGCTGGACCGGATGACGTCGGAATGACGGTGCCGTCGGACGTCGAGTTCGTGCCGACCACGACAAACGACTTCGGGCCCGAAGAGACCACTCGAAACACGGTAGATACGGATACCACGCCTCCGTCTAATGGAGACCAGGAGACAAACGCACGAAATACATTGGACTCGAGCACAACAACGAGACAGACGTTATCGAGTAGAGTAGGCAACGCGACATCGGACGCCGAATCGACGACGACAGCTCAGGACACGCGAGCCCCGTCGACGGACGAAGGAGCTGCGACCACCACGCCGATACCGATCCCGCGACTCGTCGAATCCCTTGCGGAGAACGATCCCCGGTCGTCTAACGATACGTTACTCACTGAGCTAATGACGATCGCGAAGACTCTCTTCACGGAAGCGATGAACGACACGCGGCAGTCGGTTGACAGCACGGTAGGAAACGATAATAGAAATCGAACCGTGTCGAACGGCATGTCAGAAGTTACCGCTGCACCTCCCGAACTTTCAAAACCTTTAGAGAGAGGAGATAATTTCACTCGCGGCCCTGTTGTAGGATCGAAAATTTCGTTAGTGGAGTCTAACGCGCGACCCGCCGATGTTGAAAACCCTGCAGTAGGTGATGTTACCATGTCCCTCTCGCAGATAAAGACCGGAACATCCACTATGGTTATGGTCAGCATGAATTCGGAACTAACTACTAATACGCCTGACTCACAATTGTCTAATCCGATCGAATCAACCAATAATAATACCGAGCAACAAATAGATATTACGACTATTTCGAATAACGAGGTCCAGTTGCCGAATCGATTATCGGAATTTGCAATGGACCTTGCTACCAGTAATCCCTTAACAAACTCTGTTACCGCAAATACAGAAGAAACGCTGTCCACGTCTGACGTAAACGAGTCCACGACGTCGGACGTGGAAATGGTAACGGAATTAACCACCGCCGTAGCAATGACGGAAATAAACGTTGTACAAACGAACGCCGTAGATACCACTAATCAGATACCGGAACCCACTACGATAGTGCCTGCATCTGACCAGCAGGTTACAAACGATCGATCCCACGTAACAAATACATCGAACATCATTACATTTCCAACGGTATCCGATACGACAAGCGATACTCAGCCATTCGATACAGAACCTCCCAACACGGAATCAGTTCGTAACTTACTAAGCACCACCGACACCACCACCACTAATCGATTCAACGACATAACAACAAACGCCCCTCAAACGCTAACCGATCTCGTAAGCGAGATGCCAAATCTTATTGCCCGTTTACAGGATACAACATCAACAACAACCGCCCAAGGGACGGCTGGTTCAAGAATCATTCAACCCGAGCAAACGACTGAAACCACCATCACTACCACCGTTCCTACTGTCACAACATCTTCAACCGCACCAACCACATCCCCCGTATCCTCTACCGACGCGTCAACCATCCCCTCCTCATCAGTCGAACCGACGGTCACGACGACAAAGACCACGACGACGACGTCGACAACGACCTTGCGCACGACGTCGACGGACGCGTCGTCGTCCGAGCTCACCACTGTCGCACCGACGTCCGAAACGACCAATACGACTGTCGACATAAACGAGAATCTCGTCTCCACCGAGACAACGACCGACACCTCGTCTACACGAGACACAACGGTCCCGAGCGAAGCGGATGACCTGAACGTGATATCGAGGCTAAACGGAGAGGAAACGACGACAACGACAAGTGCCGCACCACCCACGAATACGTCGACCACTACGTCGACGACCACGTCGACTACCGCACGAACTACTGTGCTAAATCGAATATCACCTACGTTCACGCCTCTCGGCGCTTTGAACACGGGACTACCCTACCTCGGACGTTTCGGCAGCGGCCAGATGACGCCGCCCCCGAGACTTGGCTCCTCCAAGGCGCCCGTCCGCGACTACTTGATTTACGGTATTTATCCCAACAAAACCATCGTGCGGAAGCGGCCGGAGGACAATCTAATTGACGGCAGAAACGTGAACAGCCCGTACGTGATATTCGGCATCTATCCGGACGGCAGACTAGTCCGGAAGTTCCCCAACGGGACGATAATACCGGATTCACCCAGGAACCCGGTCGAGGTTGTGTTCACTCTTAGAACTTCCACTACTACTAACCGACCAGCACCCAGGCCATATTATAACCAGGTTAACCAAGCGGGCGTTTATAACAACCAGTACCAAGCCCCGGTGTACTATAATAATGGTAGACCCGTGGACGAGCTGACGGGAGGCGCCCAGAGCCCCGGATCCCTTGATTTTGGACTTATCGGTAATGCGATCGGCGTTACTCCTGGAGGCCCCAATTTCGCGGGACCACTTGGTCCCCCTGCTAGCGTCCCGAGCACAAACAAAATGGTATCTCTATCTCACCTCTTCATCAAAATCGTACTTTATACGCGCAACGAGTTTGATCAAAAATCAAATCGCAGTTGAGAAACGAGTCGCGTTTCCTGACTCTTTAGAAATCGTGCCGCGCGAAAGTAACTTGGAGTAGTTTAACTTAATACAAGCCAGAATTTTATTAGCACTATCTGTATTTTATTTACAGTTCCTATATACTTTAAAAAACATATTTATCGTCAGTTTTAATAAAAGTTGTCGTTATTCTAGTACACGCCATATTTTATATAATATAAATGTCTATTTCTAAATTGCTCTCTGAAATTAAGATCGCGTTTAAATACAATATCAATTACGGAAGCATAATCATGCTTAATGCGAAATGCGGATATACGACATGTAACAGCATTTCTAATTCTTTTTGTTTCTGTGAGCATAAAATATAGTTTCATAACACTTCTCTTTCTGTTTCTTGCTGGATAATTATTACGTAATACTGATGGATTAACAATTCAGTTTCTTGGTATAACTTTATAACTTGTCTTTAATATAGCTTCTCATCTGGCAAACTTTCGTCTCATAATATACATGCTTTACATTTTTTTCGACGTAATTTTAATGAAATACACAATTTAATAGATACTTTTTTCCAGGTCAAAAAAAACGATTGCTGTACAACGGCTGTACACAGAGTATCATTGTAAATTTGTAAATAGTTGTGACAGTTTTACAGCACTTTTGTTCGCTCATTTGCACTTTTGATTTTTTTTTACGCACTGTACCTTTTGTTTGGATATTGAATACACACTGTGAACATATTTTTCACTTGTACTAAATATTTGATATACATTTATCATAATGCATTAAAAATATTTTGAGATTTATCGTTACAGATTTTTATTATGTAACGCGCTCGACATGCGTTATACCAAGGTTTAAAAGAAATATTTTTATTATTCTCCTGAAATTGTTTGATTAAAGTTGTGTTCAAAAAAATATTTTTACATTTTACATAAAAATGAACTGTGTAAACGAATGATGCATCTTAGCTATTACGAACCTTATTAAGACCTTTGATTTTTGGATAAATTGTTAGAAACAATAATACTTAAAAAATCTTAAAATATCATCTTAAATATATTTTAAATTTTTTGTTATTTTGTCATAAATTTATATGAATGAATTTTTTAAAAATTTATGATTTTCAAAGCTAAATTGAAGATATAAGATATAAAAATTTACTAAAAAGTATTAAAGGGCATACAAATTTTATGTTTTTATTTGATACAAATGACACGATCGCACTAATCTCGTTTCCTTCGCAATATTTGAAGAATATTGCAAGTTTATGAGCTCTATTTCTATTTATTATATAAAGATTTTGTTAGTAAAATTATTAAATGCGACACGTAAATATTTCAGAGCGATATTTTATTAAATTCCCAAATGGGTACGTTGCCGAATGGACCTATCGGTAATCTGCAGACGTCAAATAGTGGCCAAGTACAGGGTCCGATCGGTCCTCCTAATATCGTCCAGGATCGCGAAAGGAACGAGGCTTCTCGGACAAAAGTGACATCTGATCAACGCAGCTCTGTATACATCGGACAGGTAATAAAAAAAATTTATATTTTTTGATTAAGTGTTTTTTGATTAAGTGTTTTTTGATTAAGTGTTATTAAGTGTGATTTACTAAAATTTACTAAAAAAGGAAACACTTGAAAGCAATCATAAATATTTCAGGATAAATTTATTAATTATCAAATTGACGGTGCACCTGATATCAATCCAAATGTTCTTGATGTAAGAATAAATTCAGTGGCTGTAAGTAAATCAAACGACAATTTGATAATTCTCTTAATGATGAATTTCTTTTTACTAATAAACTTTCTTGCTTTCGTTTGCTAACGATTTGGAAATTAAAAATCCCCACGCTTCTCTTATTTCTTACTGTAACAAAAACCAAGTACAGTTAATCTTTTTTCATGCATTGAATATATAATCTATTGCTGAAAATTCGATGACACGAATATAATACATATACTTCTTAATTAATGACTTACCAAACTAATAAATGTTGAGAAAAATTTAAACTATGGCTATTATAGATAGTCAATGTATAGAAATATTACAAATATGTATGAAACAGAATTACCAATTCACTACAAATTTGTTCTTAGACTTCTGTGAACGAAGGTACGGCATCATCCACGGCGTCGAATCCGTTCGCAAATTTGCTGACCAATCAGTCGGGTGGTGGTGTAATAACAGCACCTCCCGGTTTTCCTTGGAGAGACCCCCTCGATCAGATATTCGGTATCACCACCAATTCACCTATACAAACAGCATCTGTGGCATCAAATCAATTGGTACGTATTATATAAATAGCAAATATTTATATTTAAAATTAAATGTTTATTAAATACAAACTTGTTAAGACGTGATTAAATATGTGAAAGCTATTATTATTAAATGATAAAATTATCAAAATCGATATGTTTATTTTAAAAACTCAGGATAATACAAATGATAATAATTTAAATAATTACTGTACATCTTTTTCTGCTTCTTTATTTTCATATTTTTTTATTCATAAATTCTCTTTATTATTTACAGGACGAGCCGACCGAAAGCAATGCGCCGATTATGTCGCGTCCCGTAAGTCCCTTGGTGGAAATCTTCACACCACTCATGAACAATGCAACCCCAACATCCGCAAACATCACGAATACTGCTGATACGACACCTACTACTACTACTGCCAGTACCACTCCTAGTACTACTACTAGTACTACTACCACGTCAGCACCAACAACGACTACTGCTGCTACTACCACTACTACCACCACCACGATGACGACTACCACAACGACTACCACTACTTCGACAACGACCCCCGCAACGACCACGACACGTCAAACGACTACGACAGGTACCATTATACTTACTACCATTCCCCGATTCGCAAAAGCTGCTTCCTTCATAAATACTTACGTAATATCGTATACAACAGCAGGTCCAGGAACAGTCCCGTCGTCATCTACCGCACCGGCAATATCTGCGAACAACATATTAAGTAGATTACAATCAAACACGATGGAGAACCCTTTTGGTACCACGTTCGGGGATTTGGCTTTCTTGAATTCATTGGTAAATTTCATTTGCAGTTCATATCAGCGATTTTTTCTACATTGTTTCTTTTCTTCGAAAAAAGAAAAAAAAAGATCAAAAAAAGAGTACTGTATAATACAATACGTATTAATATAACAAAGAATTGTTTTATTTTTTATAGTTACAGAATAACAACAATGTTAAAATTAAGCCCACTACGCCGAAAACGCTAAGTGAAGTGGAGCAAATATTAGCAAATAGGGTGAGCAAAATAAGCGATCTAACATTCATAATAAGCATATAGATAAAATATAGAAAAAAGAAAATAATTAATAATATTTCACAAGCAGAGTTATTACCTTATTTTGAATTAATACATAAAGTAAGCAAAATAATTAAATTTAACACTTAAAAAATTAAATTTAACAAAATAAACACTTTCGGTTAATCTTTATGTCTTTTATAGATTTTATCACTTGCACTGGCTAATCCTGGACCGACGCGATCGCCAAAAGCGATTCAATCTACAAATTTGAATGCGAATGTGAACGCAATAAAAAATCGCCCGTCATCCGGACTGCCTTCCGAGCCGATAATAATCGACTTGTTACCACTTACGTCACCATCAACCGTTCCCAGCAGCACGTCACCCACGCAGAGGTACACCGAAACAGTGACGACACAAGCTACCACCGCGTCGACCACCAAAGCACCAGTCGTTATCACTGCCAAGCCTAAGACGACAGCGAAACCCAAGGGTACCACCCCTCGGGCGCCCGTAGGATTTGGCGCGGGTTTATGGCGTGCGTTGTTCAGCAACGTTTTCGAAGCGACCACCGCAGCGAGCGCCGCGAAAAAGAAACCCACGATTAAGGCAACGACTCCAAAGCCCGCCGGAATTATCCAGACATCGCAAAATGTCAAACCGACGCTTACAAGTCATATAATGACTACGGCCAAGTCGACAAGAAACGTGGACATTTCGGATATCCATGTGGCCTCGAGCACGTCACTCGCGGACACCATCATTTCCGCAGCAACGCCAACGCCAAGTGTGGTTTCAACCACGCTCTTAAATAATCCGAATCCCAGATTGAACGACGCCTCCACGTCCAAGTACTCACCAGAGGACGACGCGAAATTCCTAGCTGCGCTTCTGCGTGCCGTACAAACGGGTAATTCGTTTCTACGTACCTTTTCACCCCTTTCTCAACTAGATATTTTAATAAAATATAGTACACTCTCAATTATCAAACTCATATTTTATTAAAAATTAAAACAACGCAAAGTTATAATTAAGTTGTTTATTATAGATATGAGCTTAGATATAACTTTTTTTAATACTTTTTTGAAATTATTGAAATGATTTGTCAATATTTTTACTGACCGTAAAAATAAGAGATTTCAAATGTAGGATAATAATCTAATTCTTATAATAAGTATATTCGATTTTGAAAATATATTGATCACACATACACATCTAAATTTATGAATTCAACAAAAAGTGAAAAAATTATTTTAAAATCCTAGATCAATTCTTGTGTGCTCCTAAGTTGCTGATTTTAATTCTTTCAGATTTCAAATTATTAATTCTTATTAATCTTTAATAAATGTTTTTATATTAGAAACGAAAACGAGTACTTCTTCAACGCAATTAAGTGACGACGACGAAGCCTTCCTGAGAGCGATTTTAAGTAATCAGGCTAGCATTTCCACCACAGCATCACCATCCACCGAAACGAATCCTGCTGCTTTACTGGCTTTACTCCTAAAGCAGCAAGGTATAGAACCTACGACACCAGCGACGAAACTTAGGGAACAATTACAATTATCCGTGAGTAATACTCCTTCCGCAGTGTCTTCTGAAATTCTTTTTTTATTTATTTAAAAATATCGATACGCTCCTCGCTCAATACAGAGTCTAGGTCTGCTCACACCGGATGCGACCACGACTGGACCAACAACCAATAGACCGGTCAGCACGACGAGACAAGTAACGACACCGAGACCAACGGTGAGACCGAGACAAGTACTTCAGACTACGACATGGGCTCCAAGTTCAACGTATCCACCTCCCCTTTTCGGAGGAAGTGGGTCCTCGGGTAGCGGGCTGGTTACTGCTACTAGAGCCATAGGCAGATTCCTTGGCGCTGCTATTTCGGTAAGCATTCTTTTCTGTGGAAAAATTCACTTTTTTCAATAATTAATAAAAAAAATTTAATAAAAATATAAAATTTATTCTCCTACTTCGTTTTAACAAATAACAGAGAATAAATACATAAATCAAGCATCACGAAGAGTTTGTGTGAGATTTCAAAGTTATTTTACAAAGAATTATTTTTTTAAAAGCAATTTGTCTGAATAATAAATCATATAGTTACAAAATAAATTATAGAAATAAATTTTGGAAAAAGAATTAAAGAAATTCTTTTCATCTTCTATATCATTAAGTTACGATAATTAAAAATTTTATGTTATATATAATTATTTTAAAGATCATCTCTTCGTATTAGTCATTAACATTTTTATTTTTGGCTCTTAGGGTGCAGCCCAACAGTTACAATCTTTACTAAGAAATAGTACCAGAAGCGCAGCCGGCTAATATTAGAATGGAAAAGGACGATATACATCAATTTTCGCTCAATCTGAGGACAAATGTCAGGATTGAGGTTGTAGTAGTTGTTAATTAATATTGTGCTTGCCGTTGAAAGTGCATTACAATGGCAAGTGCATTACATGGAAGTCGACAAACGCTAGGAAAGTTCAATCAAGACAATAATAGGAAGAAAACTTGCTCAATTATTACGAATTGCTACGGACGATATGTATACGGATACGGATGAACAGGTCTTAAAATCACATTTTTTTCTATTTTACTAAAAAAAAAAAGATAATTTTTTCGGAATAAATGAATCGATCAAATATCGAAAAACTCGACATATCGAATTCTCGGTACGAATAGTATTTAAACAATTTTAGCTCAACCGTTACAATATACAAAAATTTAACATACTCGATGTCTTGACCGAACGTTTCTTGCCGATTCCTTATCTAAGAAACAAATATTTCATTCGTCGTTGTTAATTATTACTAAAGTTTAATACCGCCACGATTCGAGAAATCCGAAAAAGAAAGTTGGTATATCAATCAAATATACTAATTTATTCTGTTTTCTACATAGAGAGTTCACATTTAAATAAGCATTCATTTTTAATTCAAGATAATTCGATTCGACAGAAAGGTCGGAGACACGGTTGAATAAATTTTTCCTTCTCGACATCTCTTCGGGTAATTCTGCGGCAAGATGTTCAGTGATAATTCGCAACGACGATTTCGAACGTCGAAACAATCTTGAAACTTTGCAAACATTTCCAAAGTAAGCCTACCGATCTTTTTCCTCCGGATGTACTTGTGGAGATGTTTGTAACGGTCGTCATAATTAAGGTAATATACTAGCGCAACGTTTTACATATCGTTAATCGTACTCTGTCGATGTGTCTTGCCTCTACGCTTTTTTTTCTTACTTTTTCTACTGTTCTTCTTTTGTACGGTGAAGCGGTGAATGTGCTCAGTGGTTAACATTTCAACGCACTTTGCATGCGGATGATTCTACGAAGGATGGTATTTAATAAGATTGCGTTAACTTTGTGACCGACAATTTAAACTTTCAAAAATCTTAAAGGTTGAACTGTAAAAGACATCGAACTGCAACTATAGACATCATCTGTATGCAAAGTTTTAAATTAAAAATTGTGTATGTTTCGATCAATACTTTTGCAATTTTAAAAGAGAACTTTTACTTATTCAACAATTTCTTCTCGCCCCACATCCGCATATCAATATATATATATCATACGCAAATTGTACATTATTAAATTAAATTGTTTTTAGAGAGGGAAGGAGCGTAATATAATAGGATTTTTTAATGTAGGGAGGGAGCGTAACTTAATAGTATTTTTTAATGTATGTGAATAATACAAAGAGTGATTGAGAGAAAAAGAGAGAGAGAGCGAAAGATTGAGATTGGGGCAAAGCTGATTTATCTTGAGCAATCTCTTCCTAGACAATCGAAAGATATAAATGACATCGTATAAATATCGAAAAGAACATCTTACGAGAGATATTCGTTTAGGGACTTTAGATGACTTTTAGATGTCGTTATTGCTTATTCGATTGAAAAGAGAAAGCTATCTCGATGTTGGTCTCGTCCCCATTCTGATAGTCCGGTGTATGTTTAATAATTGATAAAATGATAAGTTCTATATGTATAGAATTTCCACTCAAAATAATACAATTACTTAGATATTTCTAATATAAGTTATTGATGACTTTATTTAATAAATTTTTAACTTCCGATTCATATTTTGCAATTGAGCTTGTCTATCTCATGTATTTCTTTCTAATGGACTAAGACTCGGCATATGCGTCAAAATAATGTATGAGATTATTTTATAATTTTTCAATTAAAAGTGTCGTTAGCACGAAACATCAGCATTCCTTGTAATACATTAATACGCATATTTGAGTGATGAGCTTGATTCAAAATAAATCTATATTTTTAATTCAATTATTTAACACGTTAATATATTATATAATTCGATGGTGTTTTGGTAAATTTAACGAAGCATGTTTTTCTATACTTATTGAAATCCGCGAGTAAAACTGTGGATTTTACGGAGCTGTGAATGTATGGATCTATGCGTGTACGTGCACAGGCGAAAAATACGTAAAATATTTTAACTTCTGCAGAAAGAAGCAAAATTGTTTTTTTGGATTAGAATAAGCAGGATAAGCGATTTCCAGCAACAAAACGCAGTGGTGGGTAATCGAATGCTGCATACTAAAAATGGTTGTGAAGATATTAAAATAAATAATTTTCTATATATATATATACATATAATTATCTACTCATGTCTACTATATATAAACAATACAATTTATCAATATCGAAACGGTTTGTTATAAAATCTGTTTAATTGGCTGCGTAAGTAAAATGCCATACATCGCGATACAGCTCGACTCATAATTTATTTACTTATACTACGTACCGGAAGTTTCGTAAGAAAATCAAATAATATTTACGAGCAATAATTATCTTTTCTTCTTCTTCTCATTTAAGTCGCATATATATAATTCAGTCCGTTTATATGTTATGATATAGTTACACACCCATGTGTAAGTCTGTACATATGTATAATCGGTTATTCCTATATATTTTATATATAGTAATAAACGTAATAAGTTATATCTCCCTAATATTAGTTAACATTACGCGGCGCGCCAATTGTGTTACAGTAAAGTATCTTGATATATATAGATGATGCCTTTCTCGCAGCTGCTGTAATATTTATTCAAAATACGCATCGAATGCCTTGTAATTATAATGTACATTTGCATATTAAACAACTTCTCACATTAAACAGATATTACTTTATCAATCCATCGATCTAATTGCGCTGCGTAATTGCAAAAGTATTTATTAAAAATGTGTGTGTATATATATATATATATATATCTGTCTCTTATACACATCTCTGAGCGGGCTGGCA
>NW_012026798.1:2111956-2155479 GCF_000956235.1 Wasmannia auropunctata | reverse complement strand
TATATATATATATATATATATATATATATATACATATATATATATCGAACGTTCTTTAATTGTGATATACTTGCACATTAAACAACTTCTCCATATTAAACGTACGTTACTTTATTTACATTTGAGCGACGGATACAGAGTAACTTCTATCGAAAATTGCAGTAATATACTAGTTGCTATCATTACTGATAAAAAATAAACGATCATAATCACGATGACATGATAGACAATCGATATCGGTAAGTAATAATACGATTAAAAATATTTAAGAGAAGTATGACACAATGCAATGCAATATTTCTTAACTTCGTTAAGTTGACGAGCCGGGGCGATAACATGTTAAATCATACAAAATAAAAATTTTATAAAAACAATAACAGAAAAAGGTTTTTATCGTATCTATTCCTTCGTATGTTGTTTCCTAAAAAGAAAAATATATATATAAATGATTTAATTTGTAATGTACGGTGGAGTCGGCAAGTAATTATAGAACTTAAGTTCTGGCACATCTTTACATTGCGATTTAGCATATTATTGCCTCAAAAATCTTTAATTGTTTAGAATCCTTACGATCGTAACAATAACAGATGAGGGTCTGATTGTATGCACATAGAGAGGGAGATGACATAGAATGAATAAAATGTACATAAAACGTATTATAATGCTGCAACTGCACACCATGATCTTATCAATCTCAGTCATCATATTTACTATTGTCTGGTTCTTTCTCTACTCCTATACTAAATATGAGTTTCCAATAACACAAAATACAAATAATATTATACATTTATATATACGCGTTGTACATATCTATGTGCGCTAGCATGGAAATTAAGTCAGTGAAAGATGAATGCTCGTTGATGTTGCAATTTGTAAGTCTATTAGATCCTAGTGAATAAAATAAAACACTGAATTCGCAAAATATGATTTTTATGCAAAATTCTTACAACAAATTGGTGTTTTGGTAATCAATCACTACAAATTACTATATTTTATACATAAATTATGTACATCTTTTCAGAAACAATTTCTCCGGTTTATCGAAAATATTTCCGACGAAAAATATTTCTTATCAGTTTTATTTTGTTACTTTTTATCCATTAATAAATATACCATTTCCAAATATGTAAAAAATTTGATAAGATCATCAGTCCAAATTTTCAATATTAAATTATATGACTGTTAAATCTCAAATCAAAAAAAGCCAAAGTAAAAGAATAAGATAAATTCATTATCTGTTTACATTCTTGAACTTACTTCACCATATAAGTTATATTTTTGTTACGCAGTTCTAAAATTATTTACGATGTATATTTTGATCTTAACATTGGAATAGCTGCCACTCTTTTTAAATATTCAACATTTGAATTTATGCGTATTTAGTTACAGATAATGATACTCGCAAATAATATTATTTAGTCGCCGATCCATTTACATCGATCTGACACAGGGAATAAATGTATCTTATTCACACGAGATAAAAGATAAAGAGAAGAAATGAGTACAATTAAAGTCAACTACAATGTGCATCTCCTGCATCTATCAGTAACATTGTACAAGGTGTACAGTTATAGCATTGAATACAATTAATGTATTCATATATATATATATATATATATATGTATGTCCTAATTCAAGTCCAAGATAGTAATCACCCTACGACTGCCAGAAACGATACTTCCAAACGATTCTGAATTATTACTGCATCATTTGTACTGCACAGAATATTTCTAGATATACTACGGAGCATACATCGATAAAATTATGTTAATGATCGTATTCTTCGCAATTTCTCAATAAATCATTCCTCGGTATAACTAACAACATTAGAGAATTAATCGTAACAAAGTGGGAGATAAGATCGAATGATATACAGGCTACATATATGTCTATGTTAGAGCTACGAATATTCAGTTACTTCTCTTATTATTTGCAATTAATCTTAATCAATTATTCATTCTCAGTGATATATTATTGTTCCTGTACACAATGTCCGACAATACTATGTTTGACATACAACATGTACTAATACATGTGCAAAAGGTAGTCTGAACTATTATTAAGACTCGAAGAGTTCGGTAGATCACTCTATATTCCAAAGGAATGATTAAAAGAGAGCATGTACAAAGGATTCGTCGTTTAGCTTCGAGATCAACATGTACAGGAATATCCTCTACGCAGCTATATAATAAAAATAAATTCGTGTGTTAATAAATAAATAACAAACATACATATTATAGAGTGTGATGTTTAGTGGAAGACTGTATTAAGGGTCGGTATATAAGAGATTAAACCTTTTAAGCAAGGGCACAAGAATACAGTTGAAATATTGGAATTAACAGTCAGAATTACATTATACACATTGCATTATTAAATGCAAATGGTGCAAATATGAATAAATAAGATGTCTATGAATGAAGTAAATATATTTTTCGTAATAATCATAAGCATATAAAATGGCAATGTGGTTACATAATAAAGAATATAAAAACTATAAAAAGATTACCTTTAATAAATAGCGCAATAAATAAATGTAGAAGAGATGTATATGTATAGTACAGACTAGATCATTTGATGATTTAAAAAAAAACATTGCGCAAAGTATCCTCACAGAATTCTTTTGTGTATTTATCCGTCATATTGAATATTAAAAATTTTTTTCCATTTGCATATTTTAATGAAAAATACACAGTAGAAATTATATATTAATAATATATAAATTAACTTACAATCAGTAATATAGTATTTAAAACAGTATCAGAGACAATGAAATTTCAATTACTCAACTTATAATCTTTTCATGTCAATATAATCAAATCCAAATAACTAGGCAAGTATATTGCTACGCTTATAATACAAACTAACTGTCCTAACATAATTTCGCGTTTTTATATATAGACATTTACAATGTCTATATAGAAGTCTATACAGAAGTTTATTAATTTTACTATTTATATTAACAATTCGTTATACTCATCATTTTTGTAATAAAATTATGATAGGCAAGATAACAGAATAAGATGCTCCATAATTATTTATATGTTTTTTTATCTGCTGTATAATGTAGCGAATCTTTCAATACCCGCAACTGTATCCTTCATTACCCTTAATCTGCAAAGACTTCCGTTCATATAAGAGTGCTGGGCAATACTTTGTAATTTTTAAACTAAATAAACATACATTACATACGTTACATGAGTGCATCGCAGTCAAATAAGATAGTTTTTACTATAACAAACTCAATATTACTATCAGTCAAAATCAGTATTACTATTTTCTATTTTGAAACACTAAAAGTACACAAGACATTTGCAGTATGATCGTTTCTGATACATATGTAAATAACTTTTTACAAGGAAAAATAAATTCTTTACTTGAGCTTATGATAATATATAATAATTTTGAAGTAATAGAAAATTTAAGAAATTTAGAAAAAATAAAAAAATTGTTAAAAGATATTTATTTTATAATATAAATTTTCATAATCTTTTAAAGCAAGCTTTGCATAACTTGCAAGCTGATTATCTGATTATCTAAAATCATTGTAATGACAAAATCTAATACTTTTTTGTAAAATATCAAAAAGAAAATAATATAAAATTATATTATAGATAAAAGCTCATAATATAAACTAGACCTTTCTTTTATTATTTTTTCATCTCAATCCCGCAATAACTAAAACAAATTATTTTGGTAATTAGTTTTAGTAATTGGGAACGTTTGTCTCAACCGTTTGATTGAATGTATTAATATATAAAATATGAATAAAAGTTCAAAGACAATATTTATTAATAAACAAAATTAGATAAAAATTGTAATTCAATATTTCTCATGCAAAATATGGCATACTATGTCAAACGCTGATCGCAATATTCAGCAAATGTCAACGGAAATGTTGTTCCCGAATTTTCTAATTACATCTTGTAATATATTGTAATTTTATATTACATTGTGCGTGTGTGCGTGGGCGTGTGTGTGTGTGTGTGTGTATATGCACGCGCATGCGTATATACATATGTATATACATGTATACGTGTGTTGCGTGTTATATACGTATATATTTATATATAATATACATGTACATAAATTAATTAATACGATAACATGTTTGATATCTTCCGTTTCACCAACTTGGATGCTCAGCACTCTTACGACGGGTTTAATTTTTATACACGAACGCGGTTGGATGAAGATGGAGTGATTTAACGTATGAGGCAGGTAGCACAGATACGTTGAGGCCCGATGCAGTCATCGTGGCAGAAGGCACCACACTGCCGGCAAATTACCATGGCTCCTCGCATATTACATTCGCACGGGGGTGGCGGATCGCCGCCGATTATCATGCCGGGCGCGCCCGGTTCCGCGCCGCCTGTCACTCTGCTGTCCGGGCCTCTCGCCTTTAGGGTGACAGCCTGATGGGAACCCTCGCCGGCGCTCGCCGGTCTACCTCGCACCAAATGGACCCCAACGCCCATCCCTGCGATCTGCGGCGGTAACGGAGGCGCGGACGATGCTCTCGGCGCACTATCCCCGACTCCTGTCCTTTGTACAAGTATATACTGCCCGAGACCGTTGCTGGTGGTGGAACCAAGCTGCGCTATAGGAGTGCTTTCTGTAACCTACAAGGCATCGGGGACTTTATTAACGAAATCACCATAAACGTTTTTACGCAACTTGAACTGACGTATTGCACGTTCAAGTGCTACTTTTAACCGACAGTAGAAAAATATTAAAACAAATAACATTTCAATTACAGTATTCTAAGCCCGGTTGGTTGCGTAATAAGTTGCGTTTGTCCATCATCCTTGTCATACTTTTATAGAAAAAATTTTTGTAGCTTTTCACACAGATCGTTGCTGCGTCATTGCGTCTGATAATTAAAGTTCGCACTATCTCTACTGCGTTTAGAAACCCAAAACTAATGTAAAGATTTGTTTATTTAGGTACCTGTATGATACCGAGATCATCACAAGAGACCCGCGAGATTAGCACTGTACACACAAAAAAGGATAAAATAGTATGCGTGTACGTCAAGCGTTTCAGTATATACATTTCAAACAATAAGAGAAATATTGAAGGATAAACTCAAATCAGCGATATATTTATAGTAAGGTATGTAATCTGTATTATTTACTGCAATTTATTTCCTTAATTTGTTCTTGTAAGATTTATTAATTTTAGAATTTCAGGTCTCATCTTTGTTATAAATATGTCGCATAAGAATAAGCGTTTTTTTTTTGTATATTTTTATTCGCTTATTGGAAATGTCAGATTCATAAAAAAATTGATATTAATATACTTTACCCTTGATATAGCGAGTAATTACGTGCGGAAAGCAGCATAGGTAAATAAATCTAAATAGCTATGTAATTAATAAACGTAATAAACGCTACGTACCTCCGTTGATGCGGCTTGACGCGCCGTAGCGAATACATGTCTCAGCATAACTGCCTGCGTCTTATTTTGAGCTTGTTTATTGTGCTGTATCGCCTGCTGCGTTTTCTGGGGTTTGACCGTCGTCAGGGTGCGCCCGCCCGATTTGCTGGTCGTGAATGCACCGTCTCCTCTAGCGAGCAAACTCGGCGGTGGCTTGAGATGGGCCTTCAGCTGATCTCTATTCGGTGAACTCTGTATGACCTGAAATAATATCAGCGTTCCTACATTTATCAATGTAATGCGCATCGAACGTAACGATAAATTCGTATCTTTATCACGTATTCAAGTGTCAAACTTTTAAAGTGGATAGCGAATCAGTTTACCGCTTGGCATATCTGATAGCTGCGCTCCAAGTTGACAGCGCCCGGAGGTTCTTTCGTGGAGCTCCTCGATCTGCTCCCTTGCTCTTTGTTACTATTTCTAGAGCCTCTTTGGGTGTTTTGATTGGATACGCGCGAGGGTCGCGACGAAACGGTCACTGACGGTCCGGCGTATTGCTGCTGTTGCTGCGTCTGCTGCTGCTGCTGCTGTTGCGTCTGCTGTGGCTGCTGCTGCTGCTGCTGTTGATGCACGGCGGCCGCGATTTGCCGGGGTTGAACAGAGGCGGCAGTCGGATGTTGAATAACGATCGCATTTTGTGCACGATTCTGCGACTGTACTCCCATCGTGGTCGGGAGGGTATTTTGCACCTGGCCTTGCGTCACAATGGTGTTCTGATTCACGTTACCGCGCACACCGTTGTTCTGAGTATTTATCTGAGTGATGGTATCCTGCGCCCGTATCATGTTAACCTGCGCGGCGTTACTCTGCTGGGGCTGAAGCTGGGCCGAGATCGTAGACGAGTTATTCGCCAGCGGAGACGTCGCCTCCTGTTCCGGATTGAAGCTCGTTTGCACAAATCTGATGGACTGCAATTGCGGGAACGCGATGATCGGCGGACTCTGCGACTGCAGGCTCTTCATAACGCAGGTGTTGCCCGGTGTGCTGATAGCTAGGCTGCCATCCGATTGAAACGTGGTTCCTTGAACAACCGGCAACTGAATGCAATTCACGGATTCCACGTTGGTGTCCGTATTAATGAATTGTTGCGAAGAAGTCGTAGAGTCGGTCGTTGTGGACGTCTCGCTGCATTCATCCTGCGTCGTTACTGTGATATTAGCAGCTACCGATCCGTCAAGAGCAGCCGCCACCAAAGGCCAAGGTACCTGCAGCTCCTCCTGCGTCTTTACGAAAAAGGCAAATATAAAATATAAACTTTTAAACTTTTAACATTGGATATTTGAAAAAATAAGCAGAATTTATCAATTATACTAATTCTTCTTTATACCGCCCATACGAAATCTCTCTTTAAACTTCAAGATCTATATTCTTTGTGTTATAATTTTATTTAGTATATCATGATAGTTTCCCTGATAAGCATCGCGAAGAAATCGATCTAGTTATTATAAAATTATCTTTTTTTTTTATACTGCTCATATGAAATCTCTCTTTAAACTTCAAGATCTATATTCTTTGTGTTATAATTTTATTTATATCGTAATATTTTAATTATTTCCCTGACAAGCATCGAGAAGAAATCGATCTAGTTGTTATAAAATTATCTCTTTAGTATTTCTTATTTGTAATTAAGTGCTAAATTCTAATTTCTTTATCTTGCTCTCTAAACATTCCAACTTTGCTCTACCTAAACTCGAACTGGTTATTTTGTGTTCAAATCTTATACTATTTTGTATCTTCAAAAATTGAGTTGTTTTGAAAAAAATAACGCGTGTACATCATCAACTCGTAAATCATTCATCACTGCTATATACAACGTAAATAATATCAAAATAATTATTTATGTATATATGCTTACCCTATTGTTGTTATTGATGTTACTAACGGTCGGATCCACCGTCCAACTGCATTCCAACATTTCAGAGCAGACATAATTATTCGCCTCTCGCAAAGCTTCGTCCTCGTTACCAACATTTACGTCCGTTCCCGTAGTATCTTCAGTTTGTCCAGTTACTACTTGAGGCTCGGTTACTTCTGCATTAGTTGAAGCCATTTCCATTCCCTCCAGAATTGGATATATTATCTCCTCTGGACATCCCGAAATCTCTTCATACATTTCCCGCATTTCTCCTCGTACCTAAAGTATGATTAATATAGTTTATAACAGCGCGGTATGGAAACGGTATAATAACAGTAGTTTTCACATTCTTTTAATTTTCTATTACAGTTTATCGAGATTGTGCTAATAATACATCTACAATCTCTTAAATATATAATAATAGCGCGTTTGTTAGTGTATTAAAATTCTCACCTCGAGTTCGTGAATACGCTGTAAAGTCTCGCTATCGATCTCCATTCCTTCTGGAATTTGCGATTCGCTGTCCGTTGGATTTTCGTGGGAAGCCTGTGTCACGTCAGTTTGATCGCTGTTAATCAAACTGGTATCCTCGATAACGATATCCGCGGGCCTGACTTGATCCTGCGGCGACGAGCTTTCGAGGATACTCGCGGTCTCGCAATCCGATATCTGATAAATCTGATCGCTGGATATTTGCGAGATCTGTTCTTTGGACATCTGCGAAATCTGATCGAGGGACGCTTGCGATATATATTCACTGGACAACTGCGACATCGATTCCCCGGACGTGTGCGACGCGCGTTCGATCTGCTCGCTCGATCTGGGTGACGAATTGTCGTCGGGTAGCAGCACGGTGTCCTCCTCCGACGCTTCGATCACGTTGTTTTCCATGGGCTGTAAATTTTTCTCGCTCGAGGAAAAGTTCGTCTCCTCCTCGTACACATTCGAGATGGCTTCCTGGCATATCTGTCTCGCGATCTCACTGGCCTCAACCAAATCCTGTTTCTCGCAAATATCCGCAAGCTTGTCAACTTCTTCCAGCTTACTGTCGTGCATTTGAATATCTTCCGTCACCTCTATGGAATTTACTTGCATGGAGTCATCTAAATGTTTCTCATCGGTCACATTGTCCGGCAATGCGTTGTAATCCAAGGGCAATAGATTTTGTTGCACCTCCTCAGAATTAACTAGATCGTCGGAAGTCTTTATGCTGATCTCGGTCTTGCAGCTAGTGTCGACTTTGTCCTCGGTCATTACGATGGGACAGACTGCGTGCTCCGACGTAGGAATATCCACGCTAGATTCCAGACGAAGTCTTAAACTCGATCGTGTCACAGCACCGCTGGAACGTGACTCGGTAATGTAATGGAGATTCGATTTAAGTTTAGGCTCTCGCTTCTCTCCCCATATCGGTTCGAAGTGTTTCACCTTCCATGGAT
This sequence comes from Wasmannia auropunctata, assembly GCF_000956235.1. Lineage (NCBI taxonomy): Eukaryota > Metazoa > Arthropoda > Insecta > Hymenoptera > Formicidae > Wasmannia > Wasmannia auropunctata. The sequence continues at coordinate 2,146,749 of NW_012026798.1, read as the reverse complement.
CCAGCTTATTCTTGTCTCGCTCCGCCTCCATCTTCAGGCGTTGCTGATTTTCCGGCGTGAATTCTCCTTCTGCCAGACGTTTCCGCCATTCTAGGCAAGCTCTCGCGAAAAATTCATTGTTCAATCCAGAGATAGCAGCGTCCTAGAGGAATAACGTAGAATAATATAAGTTAAATCCCATCGAATATAATAAAGAGTTCAATTTCATCACAAAAAAAGAGTTTGATATTTTCATCTAAATCACACATGAAATTGAAGTAATTCGATGTTATAGACGATTAAGAAATTGTGTTCAGTACCTGTCTGTCTACAGCAGGCAGGAGTTGCGCGAGCTTCCTTTGATAAAGTGGAGGCAAGCCTTGAAACGTATGCCTATTTAACAGAGCGCGTAAGCTCGTACTTGCTAATATACTCGCTGGAGATTCCAAATCCACGAGACCAGCTTCTAATTGCGCGGTTGCGGACAGTCTCTTTGTCGATCGCCTGCGGCTTGACTTTAAGCTAAATCCAGGTAGACTCGCCAAAACTTCTCTCATTGTGGCAGCAGGTTCTTCCGTTGCTATATAAGTACAAAATATGAATTATTTGAGATGATCCGCTATTATCACATCAATAATTGTATATAAAACTGTCTACTACAATCACTACTTTGCATCAAGGATCTAAAGGAAATAAAATAAACTTATACAATGATCGTTTGCTCAAATTATAATAGTATTAGTATTATGTATTATCATTACATTATATTCTGCATACTTGCAACAAGTAATGAAAATGTAAATGATTATGCAATCATTGATCAAAGTTTTCTATTAATATTTAAAAAGTTCATTGAGTTTCTCATAAACATAGCATAATTAGGAATGTTGAAATGTAACATTGATTATGATCTATACTGAGACATTTATATGCAATTTATTACATCAAAGTAATGAAAAATAGACACATAAATGTGAATTATTTTATGATATCTCTTTCCTTTTTCACTTTTTCATTTGAATGACTGAAAGACAAATCTCTTGTATTAAATTGTAACTTTATAATATTAATGAAATATCAATAGACTGGGACATGCTCTAATGTAATCCTGATTTATAGTACACACAGTTGTGATGCTAAATAAATGCATACAAATTATGTGAAGAAAATTAGCAGAATTGGAGAGTCAGTAGAATTGCTTTTCTGCACGTCGTGTGTACCACTAGTGTTTTCCTAATGGCGAGAGTGTAAAAACAAATCTGCATAAGTATTTATCAATGTACAGCGGTGACTCATGATCACTAACTCTGGTCACCTAATGTACATGAATAATCTCCCGTCTATTATACTGCTCAAAATAAACATTACAGATGTTATCACACCGCTCGCTGCAACAGACAGGCGTGCAGAAAATCATCGAATCCACCTGACTCTCCTGTGCGAAACGAGAAGCGAAGTGGAGACGGGAGAGGAATAAACGTCGAGCGGGGCTCGAGAGATTTACCGGCGTTGACGTGCTGCACGTTATTGACCGGGGACGGCGGATCGTTCGGCGGCGGCGGCGGTAGCGGCTTGACGACGATCCTGGGCAACGTGCGGGAATTGCCCGACGCTATCGTCGTGTTCTTCCTGCGCCGCTTGGCCTGCTGCCGCAACGCGTGCTTAATGACCTTCTTGCTGTGCACCATGCTCGAGTAGCCGGAGCAGCCCGGGATGGTCTCGCACCCCTCGCCCTTGCCGAGCTCCACGTCCGTGTCCATGGCAGCGGCGCCTATGGCTTTGACATCGTCGACGCCGCCGAGCGGAATGTCGGCGGGGCACGCGGTGTAGGCCTGCCGCGGCATCGTCGTGTAGCTTTAGAACGTGCACCGACGAACGTGCCTCCGCTCGTTGCATTCCATCCTCCGCGCGCGCGAGGGATGTATTTAGAGTTCACGAGCGGTGTGTCCTCCTACACTTCACCGAGATATAAACATAACATCTCCTTCTTTTTCTCTCACTCACTCTCACTCCCTTTCTCTCTCTCTCTCTCTCGCTAGCTCGCACTTTCTCTCTCTCTCTCTCTCTTTCTCTCTCTCTTACCAGTGGCGACCGAGTGACATTCTTATCGGATCTAGTCGAAATATATTCCGTGAAAGATCTCGGCGTAACCGTTTACGTCATTTCGCTCCGGAGACTCGTGTATCCACGGGAATCACATCGAACGGCGTAGCGTCGAAACTCCGTCAGTCGCATAACGAAATGCCATCCGGGAAAGTGTAGAAGCTTCCGCTTCTTTCGGCCATACTGTATTTACATATTTATGCCGCGGAAACGTCGTCGAGGTAGACGCACGACTCCGATTTTGCATCGACGACGATGGTATTGCGTATTCGAATAAGGCATACGTATATATCGGTATCGGCGTGTACGAGCGTGTGTATAACCGTTCTCCGATAAAGTGGATCTGGATCATGAAGTAGGAAGATAATAGGGACGCGACTGACGCGAGTGAACGTTGCAAACCCTTTCGAGCAAAGCGCGCAGAGCGCGACTCAGCATTTTTAGATTTCTGATTGGACGAGGAGAGCATGTGATGTCACTAATCGGAGCGATTAAATCCACTCGGTCCGAAAAGTTTCATATTTTGATAGTATACGCATATCAATCTCCTCCCCCTCTCCGTCACTCCTTCAGCTTGATTAGATCAGAAATTTATACATTCTTCCTTTAATTAGGTCTCATTATCTCCGATTAGCTCGATCGGCGAATTTAAGAATTGTCAATGGCAAAACTTATAAAACCAATGATTATATTTTTCTTAATTTAATTATTAATTATAAGTATTATATTTTACATAAATAAATTATAATTTACAAAAAAATGAACAAAGAAGACGAAATAATACGATATCAGTTTTTGTAGTCGGGAATTTTTAAATTTTTAATCAGACGAACAAGTTAATCGAAAATCGGAGTAATCATCTTTTTACCGCATTTTTTTTTACTTTATTTGGACTAATTGTAAGTTTGTTCTTTGTAGCTGCATCATATATATTACATTTTTCTGCATTAAAATAAAAATGATAGAATATATGGATATGTAGATGTTATCAAAAATTCAAATACAAAGAGGGAAGCTGAGCCAATAATAAATATTTAAATGCGAATTGACATGTTTATTTTGGCAACTCGCAGACCGTACAAATTGCGCTTAATGTCGGCTGAGAGAGTGACAAGTGAGAAGTGATCCCGTTGGGCTTTGTAGAAAGTGAGGTTAAGTCGCGCCGACGTCGCCTCGCCTCCCTTTCACCAAACAGGCGTATTTTGAATATTTATCTGGGAAACAATTGTTCCCTCTATTCTCAGTCATGACGCTCACAAATAAGGTAAGAAAAATATTCAATATTATTATTACTACGCGCGCCGATTGAAAACTCTTTGTTTGTCTACAACTCGGGACACTCGAAATTTTTCAGATGGACATCGACGAGAAGAGTGCTAAAGGGGAAGGCTTTAAACCGTATTACATTACGAAGATCGAGGAATTGCAGCTGATTGTTGCGGAAAAGAGTCAAAATCTAAGGAGATTGCAAGCGCAGCGTAATGAACTCAACGCTAAAGGTAAACGCCTGTTTTGATTTATGCTCGTTTCCATCAATGCAGATTGACTTTAATCTCGGTTTAAAACTTACTCTTTATATTTTTCTAATGCTTGGAACTAAAAAAAATTAAATTCTATATTAATGTTAAAAATGTCAATGTTATACGAGGCCCATAAAGATGATATATACTCGATTGTAATATATGAAAATTGCTTTAATTATGGCTGTTTTATCTTTTTCTAATTCTTAGAACTAGAAAAATTAAATTCTACATTAATGATACAAATGTCATTGCTATACGATGCTCATAAAGATATATATTCGATTGTGATATATGAAAATTGTTTTAATTATGGCCCTTTTCCTAATTCTTAGAACTAGAAAAATTAAATTCTACATTAATGATACAAATATTATTGTTATACGAGGCTGATATACTTGATTGTGATATATGAAAATTGCTTTAATTATGGCTCTTTTATAGTACGCATGCTACGAGAGGAATTGCAACTCCTGCAGGAACAGGGTTCCTACGTAGGAGAAGTAGTCAAACCCATGGACAAGAAGAAGGTCCTGGTCAAGGTACATCCGGAAGGCAAATTTGTGGTGGACATAGACAAGAACATCGACATCAACGACGTGACGCCAAACTCCCGTGTCGCTCTGCGCAATGAGAGTTATACTCTGCATAAAATACTGCCGAATAAGGTCGATCCGCTCGTCTCTCTCATGATGGTGGAGAAAGTGCCGGATTCCACGTACGAAATGGTCGGAGGTTTGGATAAGCAGATAAAGGAGATAAAGGAGGTCATAGAATTGCCGGTCAAGCATCCGGAATTGTTTGACGCTCTCGGAATTGCGCAGCCTAAAGGTGTACTGCTTTATGGACCGCCAGGTAACAAATTTATTATGTTACTAAAAAAATATTTTTAAAAAAATAAAAAAGAAGGTATCACATCCTTGTAATACAACTTAATACAACTAAAAAACATGATTGCCAAGTTATTACCATGAATGAATTAAATAAATGTTTGATAATAAGTATAGAAACCGAGAGAATAACACAAATAAGTGAAAAAGGTCTTTATCGGTCAAAAACATAGATCTTACATAGGATCTGTGAAACCTTTGCATGTGTGAAGTTAGCACTCCAACAAGAAAATTCCATAGTTTCATTTTTTTAATTCAAATTGAAATTTATTTTTAAGCACAACTCTTGTTATAAACTATAGGGAACTCTTTGTCTTTTCAAAATGAAGCGGAAACTTTAATCAGAACTATGGAATTTTATTGTTGGGGTGCTTCGCGAAACTTCACGAAACCTTTACAGTTTATCACAATTATTTTAATTTCTTATCAAAATCTTTGATGACATCGTGACAAATCTTGTGAAATCTTTCAGGCACCGGCAAGACTCTACTGGCAAGAGCGGTCGCGCATCATACCGAATGCACCTTCATTCGCGTATCCGGATCCGAATTGGTGCAGAAATTTATCGGAGAAGGTTCGCGTATGGTTCGTGAACTTTTCGTAATGGCGAGAGAACACGCGCCGTCTATAATATTCATGGACGAAATCGATTCCATCGGTAGTTCTCGAATTGAATCTGGATCCGGTGGCGATAGCGAAGTACGTATGGAACAAGTTTCTTACTTGTTAGTATAAATATAATATGTGTAATTTTATCCTCCTTAATTATGTTAAATTGTAATTTTATACTTTCAGGTACAACGTACCATGTTAGAATTGCTTAATCAATTGGACGGTTTTGAAGCAACGAAGAACATAAAGGTTATTATGGCTACAAACAGAATTGATATCTTAGATCCGGCATTGTTGCGGCCTGGGCGTATTGATCGCAAGATCGAGTTTCCACCTCCAAATGAAGAGGCCAGATTAGACATCTTGAAGATTCACTCTAGGAAAATGAATTTGACACGTGGGATAAATCTGAGAAAGATAGCTGAACTTATGCCCGGTGCATCAGGAGCAGAAGTCAAGGTAATGAAAAATAAATTTTCTCATTCATAATTATAATGGCATAATGTCAAACGTAAATGTAATTCTCTATTTTTAACGAGTTATTTTGTTCCAAAAGTTATTTAAAAGAGAAGTGTAGATATTAAGATAGAATCTTGTGTCATTTGACTATCTTGAAGGAGGATACGCAAAATTGAGCTTTTGGGAACTATTACTCAAATGAATAAATCTTACGTATTTTTATGTATTTTAAAGTCGTAGAATCCATGAAAATTATGCCTGTAGCGGGAAAAATTAAAGAAAATAGGAAAAACGGAAATCGTTAAAATTCCCGGATGTAATTTTTGTACTTTTTCTTGCATATTTTGAGTATCTAAAAGTCTTTATTTGCTCCCTTTAAGGTCATCTTAAATTTTTTTAACGGAACCACGAAAGATTTATTCGTATGAATAACAGTTCCCAAAAACTCAGTACCCTTCTTTTAATAGAAAATTTTTTTGAAAGCTCTTCTCATATTTTATCATAAAAAAAATCGATAAAGTGTCAAATTTTCTGGCATGCAGTAACTTCTTCAACACATTATGTTTACACATATATTCTAAAATGCGAATGTATATTATTTATATTACAGGGTGTTTGCACAGAAGCTGGAATGTATGCTCTTAGAGAACGTCGAGTTCACGTAACTCAAGAAGATTTTGAGATGGCTGTGGCAAAGGTGATGCAAAAGGATTCTGAGAAGAATATGTCGATCAAGAAATTATGGAAATAATCAGCTTTGCAATTTTTTCAATGTCATATTAATGATAATCTATTACTGTATTCCTTCTTAAGCAAATTATTTTAACCAAATAGCAAAAGCAGTGTATTTAAGACGTGTAAAAATAGAGACCTCATTTATAAAATTATAAGAACAATAAAACTCTATTATAATACCAAAACAATGAAATTTTATTATGTAAAATTATTATCGATTACGGCATGTTAAAAAATACATCATTATTAAATTATATAATTTAAAATATTCTCGCTTATCATACATATCTTATGTTCTAATGCCGTTTAAGCGATTTCTTATAATCTCGATTGTTTTATAGCTAGTCGTTTTATTTAAAATATTCCCCCATAAGATATACGAATCCGCTAATAAATATTAATCTGCTAATTATATTTATCCTTTAGGTGTAAACATTAATCGCAAACTAATGAAACCGTTAACCATGTGTTTTAATCTAATGATATATAATTTAATTTTAATAAAGATACATAATAAAATTTTCTGCGATACAAAAAACACCTTGTACCTGAATATGAAAAAACATTCAAAGGAAATTATATTGTTGCGAAGAATTGATTGCTTCTTCAATTGTGCAAGCAATAACACTAGTTTACAAAAAAAAATTTTTTAATTACTTTGAACGGGACTACATATTTCTTACAGATTTTTGGATGCTAAAAACGATGCCGCAAACCAAACTTATTCAGCACGTCAGGTTTCGAAGATAATTAAAGTTTAATGTCAAAAAATGGCTTTTTTGGCGATATTTGAAATTTTTTTGTAAAGAAAGGAGAACACAAAAAAATAGAAGAAAAAGATAAATATAAAATTTTACTCTGAAATATTCAACAGATGTCTAAAACGCAATAGTCAAAGGATTTTGCGGAAAAATATCTATATGACAGATTGGTCTGTGCCACTCTCACTGGATTTGTGTCGAAATTACTTTGCATCAGTAACGTTATATGTATGTGTGTGAGGGAATCAATTGGAAGATACGACAAAAATAGATCAAAAATAGATAAAAAAGAAATATGAACCAAAAGAAAGACTATATTCTGTTCAGTGAGAGAATATATATACAGTAATATACACGATCTGCGAAACGTGTTCATTAATTAATTTTGAAATTCCGATCAGAAGTCATAAACTTATTATTTCTTATAAAATGCATTTTTAAAAATTTCAATAGCAAGATTTTAGCCACGTTTTTAAGGATCATTTTTAGCATTCAAAAATCTATAAAAAAACTCCTAGTCCGTTCAAAGTAATTTTTTGCTGTAAACTAGTGTAATTCTTCCATTTAATTTTCAAAATATTGACTCACTATTAACTTTAGCTGACTGCCTCGTAAAGATTCGCCCCGAGTGTTTTAAGATCATTATTTAACATCAGCTGTTGAAGCCAGTCCGCTGCTAAGTCGTTCGGCATTGGATTATCCGGAATCTGGCCGTTTACAATAGGGATAATTTTGGCCAGGGCCATTGCGGTTTTGTTAACATCTACAAATCCACTCGCATCGCTCGTGGCTTCTCCCCTTGTTAAAATCGAATTTCTAGTGCTTGATCCTTCTGAAAGCGATGTCTTGTCCTGTACACCATTAGTTTTGGCAGGTTCGCTGAAGTACGAAGATATATGATCCATTAATAAAGCGAATCCACTTCTGATATTTTTCTGCATTAAATCCTGTACTTCCTCGCTCTCGGACACGTCTAACATCTGATCCCGTAGCTTCGAATAGACGGACGTGTCGCTGTTTTCGGTATCGTGTTGCAACGTGTAATAGGTGAAATTCTTCACAGGGTCTCTCGAACTGTCGGCAGACACGGAAGATGTTACCGCCCAATAAATTTGCTCTAAATCTCTCAACGTCAATCTCTCCGTCAGGGACAACGAAGCGGTGACCTCGACAACTTTACTCTTTACGAAACTGCTCAAATCTTTAATGCCCTTGTATATAAAATAACTAGAGAGAGCCATGTATCTCGCTTGCACCTCGCTACCGATAACCCCGTTGTTTACATTCTGCGCGCCCTTGTACATGTGACCGCTAATCAAATTTAGCTGAATTCTAAGAAATGTAACTAGCATGGTATAAGAATAAATTAATACGGCCGATCGCGTGATCGCCAACACCTTCAACTCGCTCCAGGACGATATCTTGTTGGCAGAGCCGTCCCTAAGTTGATTTATGATGATCTCTGTGTCATTTTCCTTGACCACGGAGCTCCTCAGGGTCACCGCGAGGGACGATATCATTTGATTGCACGATCTCTCCGTGCTCTCGTAGTACTGTCGCTTCTTTGTCCTCTCCATTAGCATCCTTATCTCGTTCTCTTGCCATTCTCGCAGCTTGCGCTGCGTGTAACGCGTCAAAAAGATGACGCCACTAATGACGACGCTCCCAAATATGAACTTACGCCTGTGGCGACTCAAAAATCCCCGAATGCTCGAAAACATTGTCTAATTGTATATGCAAACAGAGTACAAATATATTACAGAGTTTTTAGAATTTATGTATGACATCAGCACACATAATCCACGGAATGAATACCTTCATTCCATGCTATCTGACTCGGACTGCATACTCGTGGCGACACGTTCTATTCGGTTTGTGATGTAATTGGTGGTGTCAATGAATCTCTCCACGCAATTCACGAGACACTTGTGAATTTTAGGCTCCAGGCGTTGCGACGGCTTGTCCATACAAATCTCCCAACAGAGACCGGTCAATTCATGCACCAACCCCTGAAAGTTTTATCTGATTATATAATTCAGTCACCATTTCTTAGTCATAGCACAGATAAGCGCTTAAAGAAAAGAAAAATACATGTTCAAATAACCGTGTATTTTTGTCAAAATCATGTAAAGAATGTTAGCTCAATCTATTTTAGACAAATGTGGACAATGTAGACAGTGGACAAATAGATAAATTGAATTTATAATCTCAACTCTCAAGTATGTCACGGGAAGTGAGATGGAACTATGCATCCGTAAAAAGTAGCGTGGAAAATATTATTAATAAATATTCACACATTTTTTATATTACAAAGTGCGAAATACAAGGAAGATAAGTAGAAAAAATCTGCAAATTCATTTGCGCGACTGACCCGGAAACTAACCTGGAATTGCTGCTTTTTAGTCTCAGCTTCGATAAAATGCTGCAACTGGTCATCCAGAACAATTTGCGCATTCGAGTTGTCCATAAGACTCATACTTCGAATCGTCGTGTTTGTATATTTATCTGCATTAATGCAAATTTTCGATCTTTTGCATAAATTATTTTTAGTGCAACGTAATATGTACGTACTGCAAACCGGTTTATAAACTCGCAAGAAAAGTCCTCTTGAATCTTGATAATTTGCTTTACCTGCTGTCGACGACACTTGAGAGGGAAACCTGAAAGAGGACATGGCGGCGTTTTTGCGTGTTTACCTCAAAATGCCCTCATGCACTAACGCCCTCTGAAGAAATGGATGTAAACTACATAGCAACATTCACCTTTCTATACCACGGGTATACATACTATAATTTGTGGTGCGTGTCTGTGCTACATCCACCTTTCCAGACTGCTGGAGCTTTATTGATTATATGTATATTCTCGAAAAATTGCGCATTCGAAAATTATAAAAGTAAAAATCTCTTAAAATGCAATTTTATACTGGCGCACTTCTTTCAAATTTATTATATTATATTATATTATGTTACCTAAGCTTAGAATTTTCTTATACAAAAAATATATTTTTAAATTTTCAATTTAAGAATTCAAAATTATTACATATATACATATACATGACACGGAACAAAGTCCAAGACGGTGTTACTCGCCGGAAGTATTCGTAATCTGAGAGAGAACATGATTTTTGAATGCGCATGTTTTCGAGAATAAAGCCCCAGCAGTCTCGAAAATCTCGAGAGATGGATGTAGCACGGACACGCACCACAAATTGGATACCCGCGTTGCAGAAAAGTGACAGTTGCTACGTAGTTTACAACCACTTCGTCAGGGGGCGTTAGTGCGGGCACGAGGGCGCATTTTGAGGAGGTAACCATGCAAAAGACCGTCATGTCCTCTCTCAGATTTCTCTCTGTCCGAGGATTGGAAAGTTCGTTTGAGTGCAGCGAGTGCGGGAGAGGTGCAGTTGCTGACGCGAACACGTTGTCTCCTCATTACTCACTCCAGTATTCACTGTCACGTAACGAACGGAAGTCCGCGGAGTGTATGGTGCGGTGGCTCGTCGAGCGTCGTTACGTGCGACACAGTTTTTACTCATTTCATCGGGCAGTATATTATTTCTTATCACCTCTCGCGTCGATATGGCCTGGCTGTCCGGTCTTGCTGATAAGGCAGAGAACCTGTTAAATAAAATCGACAAAAACACCGCGGCCGTGTTAAATAAAGATAAGTACGAGATGCCGCAGGGTCATCTGTCAGAAGTTACATGGCTCCCTCCAGAATCTGGGTAATTGCGTTCATGTCAATCTCAGATTATTACAGCTGAATACTTGGATTCAGTTCACCACTTTTCGCGAAATGTCATTTCATCATTTCGCTTTACATTTGCATACAACGCTAAAATATAGATAAATTTATTCTATTCGTCGAAATGTCGCACAGCTTTCAACAGGTTTTGACATTTGCTAGTGGAACAGCGAATGTAAAAATATGTAGGTAATGAAAAAACATGAACATGATTCAAAAGATAACGAAAATATTTTTCTTTCAGGCTAAATGGAAGTACGTCCAAGACAACTCTGTTGGGATCGTCGGATCATATTCCCTATGCAGCTCCTACCTCAAGTCTGACATCGGTGAATCTGTTAAATGTAGCGGCACCCAAGGATGATGCGCTGTTTACATATTTGAATACACCTGATCCGAGTCCAAAGAGAAATCTTTCAGCGGATTCATTCAAATCACCGTCAACCACTTCATCGTTGTTGGTGGAGCATCCAACCGATGATACAGACTCAGACCTATCAATTCAAAGTGATCGGATTAGTCCAACTCCGTCTCATGTTTCAATTGAAATGATTCCTAATGCTCTGGATGATAAAGACGCTGAGATAAATGGGGAAAATGCAAATTTATATCTATATAACGAGGTACAGACCTTAGATTGTGAAAATCTGGATAATCCGACAACAGAAGCTACACAGAATGGTATACATATCTTAATTTTTCATATATAAATTTGTAGCGTGTCATTTTCTACAGATATTTTGCATTTTTGTATTATAGAACACAGCAATGCAGAGGAACATTCGAATGTGACATTCTATCCCCAGCCCAGATACAAAATAAAGTCAAACAATTTGAAAACAGAGAATTTAGATAATCCAATTGATTCAGCGAATAAGCCAAAATATATAAGAGATATGGAAAGACACTTCGAGAAACAAAATGAATTCCTTGGGAAACAGACGGATTACCAGAAAGAGATTGTAGTCCTAAACGAAAAGTTGAAAGCTATGGAGGTGGAAAAGTTGGAGCAGTCGAAGCAAATAGTAGATTTGCAATCGGTCATCGACAGGAACAGGCAGGAGATAAACTCGATTAGATCTGAGCTGGAACAGCATAAGGCTAGGGCGCTGAAAACTTTACAAGAAAAGGAGAATCTTATAGCAGAACTGAAAAGCAACGCACCGACAGCTATGGATGAAGCCACCATCATGGAGTTGAATCAATTAAAGTAACATCCCAGTATTTTACGAGTCTACAGTGTTAATCCGGCAGTCGTTCTATGAGCATTTAATCTATCGTATTAAATTGCAGGCAGGAACGTGACAGTGTTAGGGAGGAAAATCAGCAAATGTGTCAGCAGCTGAAAATGCTGCGGGAAGAGCTGGCAAATGCAGATCTGAATTTGGAAAAGATAAGACAAAAGTCAGCCGAAACAAATCTACAAAATCAAGAGATTCTGGCAAGTGAAAGACGTCGGAGATTAGAAACTGAAGAAGACATGAGATTGCATTCCGAGGTAAGTCGCACACACATTTTTTTGTTCGCATCTCTACAAAAATCACATCTCCAAGTCATTGAATTAATAAATCGTAATGGTTAAAAATACAAATGTTGTTTTAGGAAATAAGATCCCTGAAGGATGAATTAATTAGTCAACATAATGGATTTAGTTTGCAGTTACAAAAGCAGAATTCAGAGATTTCTAGGCTTAAGTTGCAATTGTCTGTATCGGCAACGCCGAGTAACGAAATGGACTCCAGAATAGCGACTCTTACTCAAACTTTGGTTCTAAAACAGCAAGCATTGGAATGTTTGACGACAGAAAGGAATGCATTACGTCTCCAGCTTGAAAAAATCGAAGTAAATATAATAACTTGCGAATTTTTTTTAGAGAATATTTTTTTCTGCTATATATTTATTCACAAGTGAACATTAAATTTTGATATTGATAAAATTTAGCATTATTAAATGTTTTCCTTCAAAGAATATTTTTTAGGCTTCACGTATGTACGTTTTAATAATATATACTTGTTAACAGCACGAATACAGAAATGCTGCAGGGAATTTGCGAAGAAACATATCGTACAACAACATAAACGACACGGACGACGCAAAGGCTCAAGTTCCTACGTTTTTAATGGAAACGCCGTTCGATACCAGTGTTACTAGAAGAGTAAAAAGAGCTTATTCTTCATTGGACGCTATAAGCATTCGAACGGGAGTATTTTTAAGGAGATATCCGTTAGCTAGGATTTTGGTATTGATTTATATGGTAAGTATATATACACATATATGTTAATTGTCATTTATAATTCAAATACCGCTACGAAACGTAATATATACTTTTATAGGCACTGCTCCAATTGTGGGTCTTGGTAGTTCTTTTATCTCAATCACCGGAAGTCCATTAATAAAAAAATTATAATAATACGAAACATTTTAAAGCAAAAAAAAAGAAATATATTTGTTAAAAGGATAAAATTTTTTGTAAATATCAGAAAGCAATATTTGCATGGGATGGATTAAATCTTGTACAGTTTAACATAGCATATCCTTATCTATAAAATTATTGTTAAATAAAATCTCAAATAAAATATAGTGATAAATCAGTGATAGTCATAAAGTATTATGATTGTAAAATTGTCTTTATTTTTTTACTACATATTTAAAAGGGTATAATGTTATAGGACTACAAATACGGGCAGCATTAAAATAACTGGTAAAAAGTTTGAAGGGGGGAGGATGTAAATAAGTTATTATACATACAATGTAACTTTGTTCTTGTAATATAATGATTATAATCAAGTTCAGAATTTTTATGTTAATAAAGAATTCTTCCGTTAAAGAGTCTTGGGGAATGCAATATATACCACGTATATATACTCTCTCGATTATTTTTAAATCACAAGCTATACAAAATATATTGAAATACGATATAATCGTGAATATTGCTCTGTTAAACACTAATTTCTTATTGTAACATTTGATTCCGTTCTTTCCCCGATATTAGAAATAAAGCGATATTAGAAATAATTAAGCACAGTGATATGACATTATTTGCAAATTTTTTTTTTTATAATGGATTTGTTCTCTCACATGCATGCACGCATGCATACATACACACACACACACACACACACACACACACACACACACATACACATGTCCATCGTACGTAAGATCAGATTCATAAAGTACTTTGTAATATAATCATGTCGACAGTAAAATATTCTTATTGTAAATACATACAGTAAATATTACGACGAACATTAGGTTACTACGTTGAATCTAAATATTATCTAATCGTCGCCTATTATATGTATATGTTTATATACAATATATTTGTATTGCTCCAGTGATTGGAAAATAGCGCGTACAATGCACCTTAGGCACAAATTCTCTCTATTCGCGTACAGTTTGATTGAATAATGCTAAAAGGATATTTATCACATGACTTTCAGTATGAAATTTATCAATTATATCCCTGAAATGTATAATATATATGTAACTATATGGTTTTATCACACAATTCTAAAGTAGATTAAATGCGGCATTTAACATTGCTTTCTCAATTCGTTAGTTATATAGATATCTCAAAATACGCTACGATTCGCAAAATAAATAAGGATTTGTTACTTGTAAAAGATATCGTGGCGGTCAGACGGGTTGAAGGCGCGCCTTTCAACGCGGCAACCACCTTCGCACGAGCGCCTTATCGTATCGAAGCGCCTCGCGAAACTCGCACTAGACCCGCGAGCCGCGAACTAATAATAAAAATTTCGATGCCCACAAGTATATGTATAGCGTGGCTATCGAAACTAGAGGTTTCTCAAGTAAGAGTTAGGACACCGAGTGATGACTGTCAGTCCTCAGGACTAGTGGATCACGTTGGGGTCACAAGTGCAGGCTAGCGGAATTCGCACAATTTTTTTTCCAACACGGAGGCTAAAAGCTTTCGCTGTTTGAGATATCGAAACGAATGAGATCTTATCTAGCTTATTAGGATTCTGTGTGTGGCAGTTCTGACATGATTTTTTATAGGTAGATTTTTAATAATTACTCGATCATTGAAAGACAGAACGGGGTATAAAATGGGATGTTACAAGTCTGTTAATTGATGAAATAAAAAAAAAAAATAATGTTACAGTGCTATAGGCAATTTAAAAGCGTGATTTATAAGTTAAACATCAAAAAGTTTGGAATAATTAAAATACTTTGGATGCTAATTTACGCATTCATTGATTCTTTGACGAATTTCGCATTAACGTTATATCACGTTATAAACGTCATGCCATATAAACGTCATGCCATATAAACGTTTAATAAATATCTAACGTTTCAATCAAAAAGCAGATTACTTACAGACCAAACTTAACACTTAACACTGTATTTCAGCTCTTTTAATTGCTCGACTAACTTTACAAAATCCACGAGAAGCAACTTCATTCATTTCGATATCTCACTCAACGAAAATTGTTTCAGCGAAAGCTCTTAGCCGTGTTGGAAAAAAGGTGTGCGAATTCTGCCACCCTGCAAAATATATATTACGTCCAAGAATATAATTCTCTTTACTACATTTCAGAATATTACGTAATAATTATATAATAAGATACGATTACATTGGGATCGCTTTTATTTTATTTAATCGAAAATATGTACGGAAAAAATAATGTTGTGTATTAACAGCATTAGGCAGTAGCAGTCTAATTGAAAATAATCCTTGTTTATACAAGAATAATATTAACGAATAATATTTTATTAAAACAAGAGCATGGCGTATGTTTCATTAATACTGTCATTGAATTAACAATATTTTTCAATTAGACTGTTATCGGCTAATGCTGATGTTAATACGTCATTTTTTCCGTGTATTTCGTAATGGCTGCGAAATTTTTTACCGAAGTCTTCGATCTGACATTTCGGTGCAGCTTTAAATTTTTTTTAGTTTAAAATTTTGAATCGAACTGTTAAAAAAGCAATATCTATTAGTTCAGAAAAGTCTCCATCACCATGCTCTAGATAGCACAACGTGAATACAAAGGCGGAGAGAGAGAAAGAGAGAGTACCATGAATAGATAACAACTATATTAGCGTTGCTTCCTCCGTAAAATTGGAAGTAATAGGAAGTCACTTTTTTTTTTTATTGAGGAATGTCATCGTTCTCAATTCCTCACGTTCCAATGTTCGACATTTTCGTAGTCGAGCCTCAAATCAGAACTCTGCTAAATTTACCTCAATTACGCGAAAACTATGTTTATTAATTATTATTCTTGAATCCCGTCACTCATTAGCCTCTGAAGCTTAATTTCCGACAAGCCGTTCATTTTCAACCTATACAGTTCGAAAATGATTAATACTAATTTCTCCAGCAAGCCACAAAAAAAATCTAAATTTCGCAAGGAGATGACGTTGCAAGTTAACTTCATTTTCCTTTAATTCTGGAGTACCCCGTGCGTGAAAGTTAATAATACTTGAGTTTCTAGACATCCCGGGATCATCCTGCAGAGTAACTTTATCGGAAATACAGTTAGTCAGTTTTTCATGTATATATACTACGCAGAACAGGAGGAGAGTCTTATAATGTCAGAGTCTTCTCCCGAGGAGAGAGGTATATTAAAATATATATCTAAAGTTAAACGTGTCTACATATACAGCAGCAGAATAGGTGTGGGCGCCTGAATGACTCACCGCGTGCGCCTATTTACGCGCCGGTTAAGAAGTTATCAATATCCGGGCATTGAAAAATCAACACTCGCTCATGCCCGCTTCGGATTTATCAGCTGCGAACTTGACTCGTTATTGGCGTTCGGCGCTCGCGATTACCGTGACTGGTGGCTTGAAATGAATTCCTCGTCGGATAGGCGTCGGGAAGGCGATAATGTAGTCGAGACGATTTTCCCCGTGAGCCACGTGTCCTCCGAGTGTGACGGCACTTGCGACCTTCGTCGTTGATCTTCCGGATTATTCGACTCGGAGCGCAGGAATCTTCGCGTTTCCGCCCGCAGCGCGTTCAGACGCCTCTCGAGGATACGGTTGCGCCGTATGAGAATTATCGTGCGTACGACAATGCTCAGGAGATCTGCGGGAACGATCGAGAACGAATTAGAAACGCGTCTCCGGAATAACGCGCGAAATGAGATAAATCCCTCGAGCGAACGCGAGGGATTTACAAGGATTACGAGGACTATATACCTCATGGGGGAAGAACTTTCGCAAGCTTTGCTTTAAAGGAGGAAAGTGCGGATGCGAAAACCATAGGGCGAAGTCTTATCGGTCTTTATGTTCCTCTTTTTCATGTGCTGGATTTACATATTACGAATATCAACATATTTCTTATTCTTTTTTATTTTCTAAATTACAATTTCTTTATAATTCACAATTTTTTTTTATAATTTAAAACTAACTTCATTTCTTAGAGATTGTAAAAAATTATAAAAGTTGGTTCTATATACTTTCCGAGAAAAAGGTACGTAGAGGTAAAAAAAACTTTACAAAAAAAAACGCTTCAAAGGTTTTGCTATCAAGTAACTAAAAAAAGCTCGGGCGATTTCTCTTATATTAAGAACAAAAGTGTTTCAAGAAATTTACACAACGTTAGTCTACAACGATCGACTGAAATTAGTATCTGCGTCATGACGCAGGTTTGAAGTTGTATGTACCTGCCAACTATTGCAACATAAAACAATTTATAGAAATGCCATTAAAACAAAAAACCGAACTCTTTTGGTTTCTTGTCGTCCCAATTTTATATTCCTTATTAAACATATTTAAATCAAGACTGCAAGTAGAGGGTGCTACCAGATAGCCATTCAAATAAAAAGTTTAAACAAATTTTTTTAACTGCGTCTCCTTTTAACAGCCAGAGAACTACAATCTCTTAGACATATAAATATATCTAAAAAGCTTTTATTGCTAAAAAAATGATTTATTTTAAAAAAGTGCAGAAAACAATTTACTTAAAAAAAAAATACAAACTAATACGTGGGTTCATACTTTCAAGTGCACCCTCCCTCTATTTGTCTCTCGTCAGTTCTCAGAACTGTTCTGTCCTTTTCGTTCCAAGAGAATTTATGAGAATCCTTGCCACGCGTGACCTAACGCGAGCGATTTCCATAACGGAAATCGCTCGTTTCAACGGCGGTTCGAATCGAAAACACGTGTTGCAAGAATTACGACGTGCCTCGCGGCCAGTTCGTGAGAATTTGGGAAAATTCTAAAATAATCGTCTAAAATTCTATAATATAGCCGTTTAAGATAAAAATGTAACATCTCGCGATTTCATAGTAGCGATCCTATTTTTTTCTTTCTTTACCTTCTCTTTCCGCGATGAGTCTTTTGTAACCCTCGTCCGCGTTCGTTAGGTACTCCACGTTTCCGTCCGCGACGGAACGTTCCGGTATCGTGTTCGCGTAGTCGAACCTCCGCGAGCAAATCTTGCGGTGCGGCAAGAGAGTTTCGACGATCCCGGTTCGCAGCATCTCCTCCAACGCGAATCTTGGTTCCACGTCGCTTTGAGATCCTCGTCGGCGACGAATGCACGCGCTAACGGTGGTCCCCGTGGCCATCGGGAACTCAGCTACGCAAAAAGTCGGCGGCATTCTCGGTGCGAGAATCCTGAAACATGAATTCCGCATTACCGGTTTAAATACCGCGATATTTACCATCGTTTAATAGAAGCAAAAATAACAGTTCGCTCACAGTATATAAACGATTTAAAACTTCCGCGAATATTATGTCAATGTTGTTTTAGCATCATTTCACACAATCGGAATGATATATTTGCATAGAGCAAAAAAAAAAGACGTGCCGATATTTCGTAATTATTATTTCTTACTATGCAGAAAATTAAAATTTCACAGTAAAATTCGTAAAAAATTGCGATAATTTAATTTAGTTAGTTAAAACAGCGTAATAAAATTTTTCTAATCAATTTTGTAATAGAATGTTATGCAATGTACAAAAAAAATATTGTATCATTTATCATAAAATAATAATTACTAACTTCTCGTCGACACGTGCAAATATCTTTTAAAATTCGTTTAATCGTTTTATACAAAATTGCATGAATTGTACGAATATTATATCTGCTTTCTCCCGTCACTTGGATATTTATATTCCAGATATCTTCAGATTTCTATTTTCAATCACGTTCTAGAATAAATCTACATCGAGAAAAATGCAATATCGCATTACTTCATTGCATTGTTCCCTCTCTCTTACTCTCAAATTCTTGCTCTCAGTCTTCTTTTTAGATAGAAATAATAAAAATAATTTTTTGAAATCTCATTACAAAAAATTATTATTAAAACGTTTCAGTTTGTTAAAATTTTTTCTGCAACAACATGATGATAGTACTTCATAAACGGAGTGAAGATAGTAGGTACTTCATAAAATGGCAGTAAAGATACCGCGTTTGCGAAATGAACAAAACATGTTGTTCAAGAATCTTAATTTTATTCATGCGTAACCCACAATACACGTCTAATGAATGCTCAAAATATACGTGCAGATATATATCTCGAAGTTGTTGATTGAAGACTACATCAACTGACAGAGAATTGTGCAAGAATACATATTGCGCTCCTTCGCGGGCGATCGTATATCCATTTCGAAAAGTTCGCGCACGCATAAAAGGGGACAATAAGGGTCAAGGGATTTATCAATGTTGTCATAACTTCCGCAAAACGCGCGTCGAGTGGCGGCGTCATTAACGTGCTGACGTGACTCTTAATGTCCCGCTATTGACTTCGGAATAACATCCGGCGTTTTGATGACGACCTATGTATCCTGCACGTGGGGTATCCTTCCGCCGCCGCCGCCGTCGCCGCCGCCGCCGTCGCCGTAGCCCCCGCGCGTGCAGCCCCCCGACGCCGATCGATGCAGGCGATGACCTGATTACCGCCAACGTCACTGCACGTGCCTGCACCGAAATAATGCCAAAGCCTCACGACTCCCACTCGCGGCGCGGCGCGGCGCGTATATTTGAGATTGTTTTGACCTCGAATCTCTTCCACCACGTGCGAGGCGTGACGCGAGCGCGCGCGCAACCGCGACCATATGATACGTGATAAATAAATACAAGGAGTCCTTGACACATCGGTGCGTGGAAAACCCGAGCAGGTAAAGAGCATCTGCATCGCGCGGCACGCGCGCGTTTGCATTTCACTTTCAATTATTCATGTCGTTGCATCTTCACATTAATTTTTACACATCCCTTCGCGCAATCTTGAGCCCGTTACAACCATGCTCATTTATTCATGTACATATATGTGTTTTTTATTGATCACATTTTTTATATGCTTATAAAATTATATATTACATATATATATATATATATATATATATATATATATATAATTTCCTATTTTTATATTAATTTATAATATTTAAAAATTTATAAAATATATATAATTTTACAAATATGTATAAAATGTAACAAAAATATGTCATACATATTGCCGTGTTGATAGAAAAGTGACACAATAAAAGATTGTCATTTTTGAGGTAATAAAAGGTTAAAGGCTTCAAAGTTAATTTCCTTTTATTATCTCAAAAATGATAATTTTTTACTTATGTTTCTAGTAACGGCAATATTTAAATACATACATAAAATATATAATGTATAAAAATATATATTATGTATTATATAAATTATTATATTATATATTTATAAATTTCTATAATAAAATTGATATCATATAAATAAATTATATAAGTATATAATATTTATATGTTTATATTATATTATATATATATATATATATATATATATAACTAAGATCGCCGTATAATATGTTCAAGGAATTATCTTTAATACTGCTAATCAAAATGTACACTCGCTCACTAAAAGGTTGCGACACTTTACTTTTTTATAGGTTTCAAAACGCATTAATATTTTGCAAATACGAACCACGATTGGTGTTATACTGCTTTTAAACTAAAGATAGTACATCGTGGTTTGCATTTGCAAAATATTAGTTATCTATAAAATATATATTACGTATAAATATAAATTAGAAACCTATAAAAAAAAAGTGTCGCAACCTTTTAGTGAGCGAGTGTACACTTCGAGGATTAAAGTTATTCTTCAAAATATAGTCAGAATGAAAGACATTAAAAATAGCTCCTTTATTCATCACCGTTCTCATCGATGTTAAAATATTGAAAAATTAATACACGGAGAATGAATTTCTCGATTCACGAATCTATTCCGGTGCAATATAATTTTAACTTTTTCTTTGCGTATATTAAAATTTTTACCCTAAACATCTCGAGGATTTATTTCTAAAAATTTCGATTCTATTTCAAATCCGCTACCATATACATCGAATCCAGATTCTCGCGTTCGGTTATAAGACCGTAGTTTATCGAACCAGATATATCCATTATATGACGAAAGCGAGTTTCCTCGTATTCGCCTCCATCATAACAGATAAATAGCTCGAGCCACTCGGTTGCGGCGTACATAATCTCTCCCCCCCACCCCTCTCTCTCTCTCTCTTACGATTCTTTCAGAAAGTCATACCGACCTGTCAGTATAAATACGATTTTTTTCCAAGCTTTGGCACGTGTCGGTGATTAATGCGCGCGTACATATACGCGCGCCCACCGGAGCGTCCGGGAGCCCATCTATTTTGCGCTTTCCTCCGCGCCGGCAGTGCTGAAAATCACGCTGCGTGACATGCGATATATAACGTGTACGATAATTCTGGCATATTCGCGGGAAAAACTCGATTAAGGCGCTAAGGTTACACGGAGAGTGATACACGCGCGGACCGTCGGTCGCAGCGACGAGGGCGGGCACGTGGAAGGCCGTCTTACGTCATTCTGCCCCGCACGCTCGCTCTATTAGAGAGAGATGCGGGGACGAATGTGCCTCCGCGCCCGGCGACACGCGCGTACACGCGCCGCCGACCTGTATAGACGATCGGCGTGACACGTGCGCGCACTGACATCATTCCGACTCGGACACGTGTTAATGAGGAAACGCGTCCGCGCGCGCGCGTCCGCTGCGTAGAAACTGTCGCCGATTTTTCACGGCCGAAGGGAACTCGGGGTCTGGGGAACGAGCGTGTCGACCCTCGGACAGGGCGCTCGCCAGGGCGAGGCCCACGGTATCTGATAGCACGTGCGAATCTACCAATCTCCCCGAATACATAATTCCAGATACGGAATATTGCGGAATATTAGGACGACGACTGCCCACAGAGGAAAGGCAGGCGGAGTGGCAAGAACGCTCTTATCAGGGCTGAAGTGATAATTGGTATAGGTATTTCATATTATATTTTATAATACTGGATAATAAAACAATTTGTAAACCGATTGACAGTTTTTATTAGTTCTAAAATTTTAATCGGATCGTACGTGCCTGCAGTATCGTACTTACGTTATTAATCTACGATAAAGCAATGTAATTCACATCTTTCCGATGCGCTCCGGTATCGGATACTCTCTCGTCAGGTTTCTTTCGTCTACTCTTTTGTATTTTTTTTTTTTACATTATTTTATTGTATATATTTCATAGATGCATGTGGCTGCATGTTAATTGCAATTTCGGTTGCAATTAGCAACCGAAATCTAATCTGGTTGCAAGAATATTCCAACTCTCTCTCGTTGTCTCTTGTATATAGTTTCACCATTTCTATGATTTTCTCGAGAACTTCGCGAGCAAATCCCAAAGCGCGTCATTATAAGTACGATAAGTACGTTAAGTTTCGACTTCTCAAAACTTCCTATAAGTAAACGAATACGAATACGAGTAGATCCGTCTTGCGGGATCACTGGTCGTCTTCTCAGAGATTCTCTAGCCAAGTTTCGGAATCGATTACTTCTTTCAGAAAATGTCGAAATACTCTTTTGTCTGCAGCCTTACGCAATTAGCCGTTGAAAATGGAAGACTTTTTATGACGCAAGCAAATATCGATTAAGAATACTCTAACAAAATTTTAATTGGTGTACTCACATATTGAGTGGTCAGATTTACATACAAACTACGTAAGCGCACGTAAGAGCTGCGCAGTTTAAAGAGTCTTATATATTATGAAAGGTCTTGCGTTACTTTGAAAAATAAACACATCGATAATTATTAATATACTTGTAATATTAACAGTTTACTATTAGCATAGAGATATGAATGATATTGAGATCAAAACTGATTGCCCAACCATTTCCCAATATCTTTTTCTAGCCCATTTAAATTATTTTCCTAATTTATAATAATTTTCCAATTTTGGTTCCTACTATAATCTAACTGTCGTGTTATCTGTTTAAACCTTTGTGAAACAAACTTATCTATATTTTTCCTTATTATGTTGCATTACAATTTTAGGTCTTATAATTATCTGAACAAAATGAAAAAAAATATCGAGAAAGAAGAAAAAACGAAAAGTTTTTTTATATTGTTCCATTTCACGTAACAAGAATAAAAATATAACTCTGTCAAATAAAAGATTGCATAATTTCATAAAAAAATTAAAAAATTGAGATAATTTTAAAATAAAACTGCAAAGAACCCGAAAAGAGCCATAATTTTTTTGCGAGCCAAGCGAATAGATCTTATTTTTTACTTAAATTCAAATTTTATATTTTGATAGAATTTTTATTTAAGGAGACTTACGAAGATATAACATCCAAAATTAGAAGATTATGACAAATTATAACATATACATAACATCCCTCATTTTCGTCGAGAAAGAAAAAAACTCCAATTTAATCAAACAATTTATTACAATTAAAGACGCGAATTGTGGAACACCGTATATGTAATTTTCATTCTTGAATGAGTCATTAATTACCCTCCCACGAACTCTAGCTGCTATATCATTCAAAGAAAGAACATTCATGACAACATTGATAAAGACTACAGTCAACAGTACATACAGCATTTTTCCAAAACAATACGTATTTTTTCAATGTTAGATCGTATAAGAAACTATTACTACTAGAATTTTGCAAACTATGCAATATATTTTTAAAAAGTGTGTGAAGTTATCGCGTTTATAAATCGATGTAAAATATCGAGAAATTAATTATGTGAGGAATAAATTCCGAGATCATATCTAAATTGTGTCTATTCAATTACATAACAATTAATTAACATGAATAATAATATCAGATATTCTCGCATACATTTTAAATTCCTTTACTCAGCACCGGATCATTTATTTCTGAAATAATTTTATTTAAAATAATTTCTTTTTCATGCATCTAACCTCTGTTCATGTTCTCTGTTACGAGATCGTAATTTGTCAGACTTGTAATTTGACAGAATTGCAGAATTGCTTACGTAAAACTATGTTTCAGCTTCTTACGATTTCTTCGATTATACACAATTTTAAAATTTATTCATGCATTTGTTTAGAATTGAAGCACAGACATTTACTCATTCATCACACTAAACGAACCAATTGCCACATTTGATATATGCGTGAACAAATTGGAATTGTAAATGCGTCTTCCTTTTGTATATGCATCGTTCAAAGTAGAACCGTGGAAAATTTAAGTCAACACATGGATTACAAAATATCAAAATACAAAATATGCTCGGATTGTGAGTATTTTCTGAATTAAATTTGATTTAGTTTAACTTAAAATTATCGTAAAACGATAAACGCACCTGGTAAATAACATTATTGTACGAAAAAATTTTCGAATCTATTCGAACTAAATCGAGTTCGGATGTACAATAGCTTCCAAATTGTTCAATGGCTCTCTGTTACGCGAAGCTTAACACAAAATACATCTTTATTTTAAATCTCAATTTTAAAGCTCATACCAAACGCATTGGAGATTGAAAATTACAAATTGGAGAATTGAAATTCAATCAATAAGAATGAAACTGATTAAAAGTAAAATTATCTGGCTGGCTAAATTCTAATCTTCAATTCGCAATCCTCAATCTCCAATGCGTAGTTTGATACAGACTTAACAGTTTCCAATCTATTTTTAATATTTGAACAGATAATCGTGTCTTTCCATTCATATGATTTCTACACATGTCTATCATAATCTCGACCAAACTAACTTTTATGAATTTGCCTTTTAATTAAGAACGCATGCTTGATCTGTATAAAAAAACAAATTATTTTAGACACACACACACACACACACACACACACACACACACACATTTCGTACTTATTTATTAAATCCTAATCCGAAATATTTTTTTGGAACATTTAGAATATATTTAGGAAGATAGCTTGTAATATCAGAGAGATTTATTTACTTTCGAATCGATTCCCGCGAATCGATTGTCTATTTAGTAACGATTTTGATGATTATTTAATAATTGATTAATAGTTATTATTAAAATGACTATTTAGTACAAGAGTTATTCGAATTCATTCCCGATCAGAAAATTCGAATTCGATTTAATTCAGACTTTAGAAATATCCTCGTGTTTTTTTTTGCGATTGGTGTTAAAATTTTCAAATTGAGGGAAAAAACGCAACCGGAAGGAATGACAGCATCAATCGACATGTCTCCCTTTCTTTTCCTCTTCTCACGTTCCGCGAATTTACCGCAGATACTGAATTCTCGTTTTTTTTTTGTTCTGCACGCGAGGAGCCCGCGGAGTACACGTGGCGGCTGCAAAGTTCAACGACACGAGCTTGTGTGTCTGCACGTATTCTCTTAGTCAGCACATCAGAGAAGGATGGACACGCGCAATTCTCTCTACTCTCGTATAACACATTCTCTAGGACCCATTCTTCTCCTTTTTCTCAGTTTGCAGTCAAGATCATATTTTACAGACATGCGCGAATTTTTATAGACCCCCTTGCACACGAACAACGAACCGCATCTGTTGACGTAAGTTAGGGGGAGGACGAGCGAGATTATCGACGTGTGCAAGGATTCGATACGTCTACGAGTACAGACGAAAGTGGAAAATTCAGTTTTTCAAAATATCTATAAAATCACTTCTGTGTCGTCACGGTCTGGTTTGCTATCGAAAATTCTTATATAACATTCGGAAATAAATATTTACACTTATTTGTGAATTGTAAGTTAATATTTGAATAGATTATTTACGCATCATATAAAAGATTTGTAGCAAAACGCTTCAAAAATTATATGCTTCCAATAGAGCAATTTTGTTTTTGGTTTAAACAATATCCTGATGCAAAATGATATGGAAAAAAAATTGATATTTTACGGAAAATATTAAAATCTATGCGATTAAAATCCCAAATTTTTGTGAAATAATTTTTGTGAATCTATCACTGCAATGTGATTATACCATAATGAATAATACTAAATATATATGGAACTGTGAAATATCTAAATTATGTCTAAATATCTAAATCATTGCTAATCTTGTGCATATGACCTTGGAATTCTGTATCACGGTTCAATGGATTGGACAATCGCTCTCTTGATGAACGAAAAAAAAATCACAGTTTCCTGTTGAAAAACACGAGAAACAATTGACGTCATATTTCGGAGCCTGACGCGAATTCCGCGGATTCACACTGTGGTTTTCCGCGCGGAAAATACTAAAGTTCTCTCCTGTTGCATTTGCGTCATTCACGAGAGAAAACGCGGGGTAGTATAGAATACGAGTGCGAGCCCTCGGCGTATCGCGAAACTCGACCTGCGCCGTGATCCCGTCGTCGTCGCCGTGTTCGATCCTTTCGAATACAAAACCGGCTTACGGAGGCGCGTGCAATTTCCGGTTGCGAAATGGAGAGAAAGAGAAAGAAAAAATGCACGTGTCAAACGACACGCGCGTATTCGGCCGTGAGACGACACGTGGCTGGAGATCGAGAGTTCACGGATTGTGCAATCTTTTTTTAAAAGGCAATATAAATATACATATATAATAATAATATATATAAATATATATAAATATATATAAATATATATTATATAAATATGTATAAATATATATATATTTATATATATAAATATATAAGTACACATATATAAATAAATATATATAATATATATACAACACACACACCCACACACACCCACACACACACGCACACATATGTATATATGTATGTATATAAAATATATTATATACTTACGGAGCGGTACAAGAAGAACTGTCACTCAACGTCGTCGTTCCCCTCTCATTGATCTACACGCGCCGATGGTCGCAAATCGACTAAACCACGCCGGGGCAGTCGCCATGTTACTCCGGCGTAGTGTCGAGGGCACACCGCGTTGGTCACGCACGCGCGCGCTATATCGGTGAAGTACACGAGGCGAAGGCTCGAATTGACTCGGATGTGTTATATCACAATGACAAAAGGGACGACACGTGCGTCCCCACCATAACGGCCCGCCACCACCGCCGCCACCGCCGTCGCCGTCTCCGCCGTCTCCGTGTCGGTCCGGTTGAAACATTTCGCGATAATGTTGCCGCGGCCAGACGGGACGACCTCGGTTCCGCGATTAAGCCAGCCCCGGGTCTGAAACTCTTAAGCGAATCGCACCATACAAAAAGATAGAAAAAAAGAGATTTTCTCCCTCAAGGAGGGAAAGAATTTTTCCCCGGGAAAAAAGCCCGTTTTTTTCCCCCGGTGCGGAAAGCTGAGCAAAATATGTAATAATCGTAATTAGTAATATATATATAAGATATGCTGACGTTAAAGTGGTAGGATTTTTTAGAACTCCGCGAAACTTCTTCGAAAGATATCTTCGAAAATACACATATGCCCTGTTCTTGAAAGTTGAATTCCCAGTAAAGTCATAAGATTCATATCTATATAATACCATACAATCCTTCTTATGTCTCGATATATCTGCAAAAAATAAGAAATTTTGTAAGAAAATATAGAAAAGCGATTTATGTCGTAAGTAAAAAAATGTACTACTTTTGAAATCTTTGTAAAATATATATCGATACATATGCGAATTTCATAAACGTTTCGATTTAACTCTTAAAGACATCTCGATTTTTCTGACGAGACATTCAGAACATTACACGTGCGCGAGACACAAAGGGTCTACCTACAGTACCTACGACGTATATACGATACGTTTTACGAACTATTAAAATATATATATGGAAAATATATGGAAATATATGGCGAGGAGAAATTCACGTGAAGCACGCAAGCACCGTTTTTACGAACGTTGCAACACTTATGCATAAAGCATAAAGCACTCCAAACAATTCGTATGCAGTAGTAACCACAAATTATCTGCGAGCGTGATAATACGATGTTCTCGCGATTTCGATGATTATGACGTTTCTCGATTTCACGATGACGCATCGATTTAATTTCGATAGGATAAAATTATTTAAAGATTTGCGATTATGTGAAATTCGATCGCGTGAAATAGGCACGCGAGTAACTTCGCTGCTTGAAATCCAAATTTTCTGAGACAGCAATTTGCTTTTTCTTCCTCCAAATTGCGTCGTTAATTCTAGTGGCTTTAGACTTCGAATTCTCCGAGCGATTTGACTCGCCCCGAGAATGGTGAAGAAAAACTAGATTCGACAATTTTTCGCAATTTACGAATATTCGCACATCTTCGTTAATTACGCAAACTTGATTGCATCAGTCATCTGAATTAAATAAGCTCAACTTGATAATTTGCTGTTGTTTTTTCTAGATCTTAATTAGACACCTGTCGATCTTAATTACACACCTGTGAATCTCTTCTCGAAGAAGGAAAATTTTACTATAATCTCAATCGGATCCGGGTGACGTCGATTGAAAGCCCTAAAGGCCATCAAAATGAGACGAAGAGAAGAAAGAAAAAGAAATCACGCAGTCACGCATTTATGTAATCGGATAATCAATTTGTTTTTGGATTTTACTGTATTAACAGGTCGTTTTTATGCGCTCGATTGGCGTCAGTAACAGCGAGCCTTGGATGTTCTTTTTTACCTCGCTGTTTTTACTTGTGACATTAACTGTTTTTACACAGCGATAATTATTTGTTATATAATTATGTGCAGTTATCTTACTGTTGCCGTTGATTTTTTACGTAATAATGCATTCGTGTATTTAGTGCACGTTGATTGGATTTTTTCGTAATTGATTTTTGCATAATGGTGCTCTCTGACGGGATCTCAATTTCTTTCACGACGTCGTGAATTGCTTTAAATGGTTTCTTACACGTTTTCAGACTACGAGATTTAAATCAGAATCCTTCAACATCGATTTTTATTCGTTAACCATTGTTAATTTAATAGACTCTAATATCTCTCGTTTAGTCTCCAAATTACGATTTTCTGTACCTTGATCCGTGTAGTATTAAATTTTTATACATTACTTAAAAGCTTGGATATTAAAGGATGAAAAGATTAAAGTTTTTTAATACTTGCGTTAACCGTCCGACAATTTGAGCTATAAAAGTTGCAGAAAATACACGCGCTCTTACAAATTATGAACACGTACAAATAACTTCTTGACGATGAAATTGTGTTGATTTGACAGATTGGATTTTTATTTTTAAAAATGGTAACGATTATAACGTTATAATAATAACAACTATATTTAAATTTTTATGTTAACGTACAAACAGAAAAATAACTTTACAACACGTTTCAAAATCTCCATCTATAACTTGCCAATTTTTACTGATTTCATTTATCATTCTTACGCGATAAGAATTAAAATTAGAATTAAAATTACAATTGTATATATTAACGACGAAAAATCACAAAAAATCGCTAATTTTATCGTTTAATTATCCAACATAATCTCCCTTTTTTTTTCTTTTCACCGCAAGTTACCTGAACGACGAAAGGGCGGTGAAGTAAGATATGGCTGCCTGCACCATCTTAAAATTCAAATTGACTATATATCCCCACAGTACTGTAGATGCTGCATGAATTAAAAAGAGCCATTCTTACCGATGCATAATTCGCCATCGATAGCACGTATATTTTGCCAGCCGTTAATGTACAAGGTACAAAACCCCTGTAAAGTAATATGCTCAACAACTGTGTCGTTCTTCGCGACGTTCTGTACCATAGCATGTTGTATCTAAAAACAATAATTATATTACAATAACGCTTTACCTTCTGTCTCTACAATGATCAATCGAGTCCTTTTAAATTATTGAAATATTTGAAAGAGCAAAAAGACGACAAAGAAAATAGAAAATAAAATAATTTTAGACATTTTGAAGAAAACTGTTAAAAAATAAATAAATAAATAACAAAACAGATTTATTCTCTCCTGCGGTGCTGAAGAATCAGAAAACAAGAAATTTGGATACTCTTTCCCCGAAAAAATCTATCTGCATTTTACCACATTTGTTTTTTTTTTTAATTCTCTCACATCGCGCAAGTAACTTTGATGCGATATATTTACGCTTTATGGAATATATCTGCGCTGTGGTCCATTATCCTCTGGCCGGGATAACTCAAAACGAAAAGATGTACGAAAGCGCCTATTACCATCGCTACGAATCTGACCATCTCTTCTTTGCGATCTAGTAAGCCAATTATCTGCAAGATAATTGAATTCTAGAGAACACGAAGCAATTTTTAATCGGCAAATGTATCTTAATTAATAACCGTTGCGCGCTCACTTGAATTCCGAGGAGACTTATCACGATGATAGTAATGAAGAGCAACATAAACGAATACATCTCGAATAAAGAATCCAACGAACGGACGTATCTGAAAGATACACAAACAGATAAATCGAATGCAAAACACATTGCAGTGGCATGTGTATATAATATGCGATAAAAAATGCAAAACTCACTCAATACTCAGCTGATGTTTCTGCAAGAGAAGCACCATTTCGCGATAGATCTCGTCATCGTAATCTCGCGATTTGCACTTCTTACTAATTACCTCTGCATCCTTAACGGTATTTTTTTTCGAATTTATCTCATAGGTCAGATTTTCTAGTCGATACCTTTGAAACAACATGATCAAAATTTTATCTGCGAATATTTAAGAGAGACGAGAGCATAATTTTCTGTTACTGAAATGAAACTTAAGTTTCTGAAATTGAAATTTCTCAGAAAATGAAGTGCTATAGGTATACGATACCCGATAGCGGCGAACAGACTGCACGCGTGTTGCGCGAGCGACAGGTAGCTCGTATCGGTTATTATCATAAGGCCCATAGCCACCACGATCGTCAAGTAGGAGTGGAGTAATACGGGATAGTAATATACCTCCCTGTCGAAGCTGTAGTCGACGTCGAAGAGATATTTGTAGGGGCGCGATTTATTGAGAGGCGTAATGAGATCCAATAATTGCGGCGTTACCGGGATCAGCATGTAAAGGCTCGACAACAAATAAATCATAACTGCAACTCGTATTATTGCTACGATGTAAAAAAAAACTCATCGACGAATAAACGATCGAATTATTTAGATCAGTTGCATTTGCAATTCATGATGACACGTGTAAAAGTGGGTGCGATATGTTGAGCGTGACGAGCCGGCGTTATAAGCCGGACGACACGCGAGTGATTTATCTCATTATTACCGGTATAACTTATCGCCATTTTCCGTCCTACGATAACGTACTCCTGCATGATTTGCACCTCCAACGAATGCGTGAAAACGCGCCAGTGATAGTCGATAAGCGACAACAGCTGTTCTATCTGGGGATCAATGAATAAAACGAAGAATTGACGATTCGCGTCTCGCGTTTTTATTTTTTTATTTTTTTAATCAAACGAAATCAGACTGCAGCAGCCTCGCGAAATCTTACATTCTTGTTTTTGAGACAAATGACAAAGAGTTTAACGTAGCCGCCGAATGTAATTATCACCATGATGCAGCATTCGCAGTCCTCGGTTATGGTTCTCCATGTTTCAGACAGTCTTATAAACTGAAAACCGGCGATAATAATTGCGAACACCTCTGCGCGTCTCTAACGTTTCCACCTACCTGCATTAAGAGCAATGTAAGTAACAAGGTAATGTGTACGAATTGCGACAAGAAATTTGGGATGCGATAAGACGATTTTTTTTTATCTTTGATAACATGATGACTTTCATAAAATAGAAGATGTATATCTACCGTTCCAGATCAATCGCACTTTTCTTATTTGACCAATTTTTGAATCGACTTCTTTTTTTCTTGAGAAAAATATCACAAATAGATTTTATATTTTTAAGTAATTAGAATTTAAGAGCTCTTTAAAAAAATTAATAATTAAATTATTTGGTCAAGACTTTCATTTTTAGAGAGCTTTTGAATTCTACTTGTTTGTGATGTTTTATTAAAAAAAAAAATTGATTTAAAATTGATCAAAGAAGATAATATCTGGAGCATTTTATGCATTGTTATATAAATGGAATTAATTGTTTATGCGATACAGTAATGAAGATTTAGAAATATATTTTGGATATTTATGACAAGTTTAAAAAAGTTGCTATAAAAAATTAATCTCATGAAGACGTTGTCTCATAAACATCATTTAAAATTTAAAAACATTTTATTTGAGGCGGTCTTTGAAGTTTTTATTTAAATATCTACACGTGCAGTAGCTTGAAAGCTGATAATAATTCGAAATTATTTGCCGCACTGTTAAGTCAGATGCATATTATAATTTTATTGACCACATGAGTTACAATATGATGATTGCTGTAGATATGATATGAAATAACACACACGTACGTACACTCATACACATGTATATTAAAATTTCTTTTTTTTGCGGGACGTATAAATATTTAAGATATTTTTTGTTATCTCAAAAAATTTAGAAGACTTCGAGAAATTAATGCTGCATACTTGTCCGATCACGTCTAAAATAAGCCGTACGTATGCTAACCACATGGGGATACTTCTGCTTTTTTCGCGCGCTCGCTCTCTCTCTCTCTCTCTCTCTCTCTTTCTCTCTATCTTGCTATTTTATTCGCATAACGGAATACACACACACACACACACACACACATAGTTTTACACCGACAATATAAAAAGCGGCCGAAATTTACCTCGAGAAAACCGATGCAGAAAAGAAAAGACATTACTATGGTCGGCAACAATATCTTCATGAATTTACTTTGTGTCGGCCAAACGCCGATTTTCGACATGAGGATCTTGTTAATATTGTAATAGCGTTTCACCGCCGACTGCATCTCTCCCCGACTCGGTTTTGTCTCTCACGGGGTGCTTCTTCCTTAAAATCCAAACGACATTTTCCGAACGGCCCCCTATATCTATAAGCACCATATTGCGCTAATAACGTGTTACTCGCATCGCGTAGTAACGTTGTTCGTGATAATCACGGGTTGTCAGGAAACGTGTGATGCGCGCTCCTTTATTACTTACTCCTCTTGTCAGAGCAAAAAAAAAAGAAGTAGCTAAAATTATACTTCGCGAAACGTCAATCGCCGCGATGATACACACACACCGTTTACATATCTCCCTCTTTCCCCGAATTCGCATTACGTTAAAAATACTATATACTTTTTTTCTCTCTTTCCTCGCGATATCGTACAATTTTTAAGTGTGAGTTGTGTCACGATGATAAATACATGATAAGCGTAGCAGGGAAAGGTCGAGCGACACGCAGAAAATCGCGCGATATGAGCCAAATAAATTACAAAGTTTACGAAGGGGGATTCGCGTAACACGAGGGGACACGTGCCGTCGTATAAAAATCTGACAGATAATTTATTTTTAATTTTCGATTGTTCCATCCCGAATGCTGTTCGTGTCTCCGCGCGTCTGCCACAATCTTACAGTAATGTATCGTACCGACACGTGTAAATCCATAAGAAGTTGAACAAATTGAGAGTCTCATTAAAAATAAAAACAAGATAAAAAGTTTCCATCGAGAAAGAAGATAATTCGGGCGCCTGCTCTTCTTAAAAAGAAGTAAGGTATGTGATGCAATCCACATTAATTTTGTAAGAAGGAAAAACGTTATTTGAGCAAAAACTGCAATAACTAAGACATCTGATCTTTTGTAAATGATACGCGACTGGACGTCAAAATTCTTTATGCTTCAATTAATTGTTTTTTTTTTATTTACGAAATGTACATACGTAATTTTTTAAATTAACATTATTTTCATTAATTTAATTTGAATGATTAGGAATCCTCGGAGCATCCAATTATTAAGAAATAATATAAATTAAATAGTTATATATGCGCACATTATTCTTTTCTATATCGTATATATATTATATATAATTAAATAAACATTCTGACTGAATATGTTTAGTTTTTACTCTGTTATTTTCACGATAGTCAAGTGACGGTATATAGAGTGATATTTAAGAAACCAAAATAAATGTCATTATGTTTTAATTTTTAACGTCAATCTGCCGGGTTATTATTGATTTTTGGTATTATCACGATCCAGCTAATATTCACATATGTAAACATTAATCTAATCTTACCTTATAGTCTCTTTTATTACTATAAATCTGCTAAAAATTCTAAACTAATTATCATCCGCGCTGAACAATATGTTTGAATTATCATCATTTATCGTTATTTCCTATTAGAGCTGCAATATTTCTTAAGAGGGCGTGAGCATACGGCGTAAATGTGGAGATCTTCTTCGGAGAAATCACATACATACGCGGTACGTCCTGTGTACGATAAAGTCGGTAATGATGATCGAGATATTTAGCAGTCGGCAAGTATGCGATACACGATACCGAAACTCACCGAAAAAAAAGTTTCTCTTCGTTTATACAATTATATTTTTGCATAAAACTCCAATTAATTAAATTAACGATTAATTCAACAGGCAGAATTGCTTAAGATAATATTTGGAAATGAAGACGATTTATTATCCCTGATCTAAATCCAAGTTCATTTCGTTTTAATTTTATTTGTTTATATATATAATTATGTGGCAGGAGGTAAAACATGAAATTATTATATTTTGTTCAATTGAAATCATTGAAATAATAAATATAAGTAACAGTAGTGAATTAAACAGCTTATATACACTGCATATATATATATATATATATATATATATATGTGTGTATTTATACTCGCATAATCTCTGACCTTTATGCGTACATACATAGATACTTTCATTGAACGTCCCACGATAATTAGGATTGAACTGCTACGACTTACCATGTTCATTTCTATAATTG